>NC_056736.1:123034299-123271799 GCF_019279795.1 Protopterus annectens | reverse complement strand
CAACAACAACATGCTTACATTGTGAAGCCAATTGGACCACATTACATGTGTCAAGTAGACAAATATGCGAAATGGAGAGCTAAGTATGGGACAATTCTTTTTTAGGGTTAAGTGCCCTTTTGTTTTAAAGGAGAGAGTGGAAATTTGGGGTGGAACATAGGCAAGTCTAGGGGAAAATCAGTTAGGAAGGTGAGGAAACATTTGCAGACAGACAAGACATACAAGACAATGGCAGGGTTCATGAAAGACACAAGATAGGGGTGAATACCTTGGTTGGGATGGGGGTGGGGGGAATCGAGAGTCTATGGACATCATGTTTGGTGATAGTGGGAATCAAGTCCTAATGCATTGGACTGTACCAATGGCTACTGTGTCTTTGGTCTGGTCTTCTTGAATCAATTCCCCACCCAATGGACTCCATGACCATGGAGACCAATGTCTCCACTTGGCGTAGTCGTACACCAATTGTGTGGTGCACAATCCTGTGCACCAAACCAGGCAGTTCAGCATGGGTGACAAGATCAGTCCCCTGCCTCTTCCCCAGAGGGAATTACAGTGCTATCGCCGGGGTCAGAAGTACTTGAGGGTACAGGTAGAGCAGGGGCTCCAGGGGGAGGCTGCTGCCAGGCTGCAGCCCGGAAGTGCTGGGCTTTGGTGCTGTAGCCGGTGGGGGTGTTTAGATGTTCCATGGGGACTGTCCTACCCTGCTATGCTGTAGTAATATGAAATTACATAAAAATCAAATAATTAAATGCAAATAACATAGAATAATATACAAAGTTACATTAAAAATGTTGTAATGGTAAATATGACAACATACATAATATTATACAGATATAATAAAACAAAACACATATTTGCATGTATTTTCATATTACTACAGCATGGCAGGGTAGGACAGTCCCCATGGGACACCTAAACACCTTCCCTACCTCCCTTATGTATGGTGCTCCCCTGCTAACAAACCTGTCATCCTCTCTCACTTCCTGGTTAGAAAACTGCTATAACAAAATATCCAAATTTGCCACTAACTCTAAGTACTCCTCCCATCATTGTGAAGTCCTCTACTTGCTACAGTGGCTAGAATTACCTAACTACCTAGACTACCTTCAACTTATCACAGCCCACAGACTTCTCTTCAACACTACTAAATGCCCCACTCTTTCTGACATACTTCCCCCCTACCTACCTAATAGAACTCTCAGATCTGAAAATAAAAACCTAATTAGTGTTCATAAACCTAACCGCTCACCTAGTCAACTACTCCTCTCTTTTTCCTTGGCCAAAAAATGGAACTCACTTACCCCTACCTTAAGGACTAAGCAGAATCTGGAAAACTTTAAGAGACTCCTCCATTCCTACCTTGTCTCTAAATGGAAGTGTACCTGCTTCCTTCCTACCTGATCCTCTTCATTACTCTCCAGTTTCCTCACTGCTATCTCAGTAATACTTTCTACAACCAAGCCACCTTTATATCTACGCCATTATAACTTATTTACCTAGGAATTTTAACTCTCTGTTTACTGACACTGTTCTATATGCATCTATATATACATGACTTGCAATGTGATTGTCTGTTTCTTTATGTTACTAATATGTTACTGTTTCACTATGTTATTTTGGTTATTTCTGCTCTTGCCACTGTTATGTTTACATTCTTTATTGTATTTGTATTGTGGAGCTTTTCTCCATTGACCTCCACTGAAAATGGGCTATCTTGGCCCAGTCTGGTCAGCAAACTGGAACTAAACAAAATAAAATGATAAAAAAAAGAGTGAAGGGGTGAGGAGAGAAAAAAAATAACAGAACATTAGTGACTGCACAGATAATATACAAAGTTTTCTACAAGTGCTGTACTATATTAGGTTATATTTCACATATAAGACCAAATGCTAATCAATCCCTTAATTACACTGAATACTTTCCTAGTGCTAACACAGACGCTATACTACAGATCAGATAGCACCCAACAATCATTTATGAGTGCATATCTTGAACATATGCATGTTGCATGTACAATGTTTACGTTTGACAGCAGGCCATCTGGCACACAGGTAAAAAGGTCTGCACCTCCACTGCTATCATTATGAATACTTAACAGTACTCAGTGTTACTGCAGACAACCTAAAACATTATTGCAAAGGGCTGCCCTTACATTTGTGGAGTGTGTTATCCGAAACACAAGAAGTGACCAATGTAATAGTACTGTGCTTTCTAATTGGAAAATGCAAGAATGGCAGTACTTTCTCCTTTCATACTGTTCTAAGTACAGGTTCAGTGTTATAATGATAGCAGTTGCCAGCATGCTTTTGGTGTCCCTGGTGTATATCTAATGATTTACATTGCAATATGTATGCCAACTGAAACATGTCCGCTGCAGTTTGGAAGTGTATTTTAAAAAATAACAACCTCTATTTACTTTGTAATACTGGACTGTTTCATAAACATACTAATGTATGCTCGCTATTGCGTTACAATGGACAAATGCATACTCATAGTGATACAAGAATTTAGCACAATAAGCTGGAGTTACTCTTAATGGTAAAATACCAGTACTGTCTTAAAGCATACATACCACTTGCATCGCTCACCCTTCTTAGTCTTTTCTCATAGGTGCACACATTTTGTATTCTCTCCACATTAGCTGTGCGGGACATATAAATGCATTAAGGTCAACAGTCAGAAACCGATGCAGCTGCTTCATCATTCAAGCAGTGCCTGTAAGTGAAATTCACACATATGTGGAGTGCCATCAGTCCTACATTCATTCATCCAACAATTGAGGGTATCTTCCTCATCCTGAGGTCTCAGTAGTGATTTCTACACTGTTTGCCAGTGTTTGGGATGCTGATAACAGTGGACAAATCCCCGGCAAAACTATTCCATATATCTGATTTGTAATCTGATACATTATAGTGCTTCTGTAACAGCCGGGGACCATAATTATTCACTAGGAGTCCAACAAACACTTTGGACTCCTGTACACCCCACATTTGAGAATGAAATCTCAGTCCTTTACTTTGAACACCAGCCATCATTAATGTGGATGAACACCAATGTACAATGTAATTTCCCACCAATTACAGTTAAAACAGATACTGAGAATGCAGAACAGTGCGACCTGCAGCATTTGAAAATGGTGTATGCTGCCTACCATTGTGCAACCACAGGCAAAGTGTTTGAGTGCAGTTAGTAGTGCACAATATTTGAGATAATACAGACATTATTATGAAAACTCCCTCAGCCATCACTACAATAAATATCATATAGGAAATACTAACATGACTATTAACATTTATCATCTGAATTGAGACACCATTAAAAAGGATAGGATTCTGCAGTGTCACAACCTTGCACCTTAGCTATGACACCCCTACAATCACAAGTGTCCCATTACAAGAATGTAGATATATATGTGTAGGATTCTTTGTATTAGTAGTTATTACAAGGACACATTACAATATATCAGGGCTGTATTACTTATATTCAAACCCAGGACCCTCTGAACTTGTAAGTGACACAGCACCTCGCAGCACAGGAGAATTTACATAGCCAGTGGCTACATTTATATTTAATGTAAGGTTCATACAGACTCAGTATAAGAAAATGAAGTAATAACATGCAGAAAATTAAACTGATGTATGGCATATACAGTCCAGTTTGTTAATACATAGGGAATATGCCTAAATACATGTGCAATCCAGATCAACATGCAATGTTGATTCAGAGGATAGCCTGGCTGCCTTAAAGCTGTTGTTCTCACATACACCACTGAGGCAAGCCATAACAATCATTCAACACATAAGCAGCTTCAACAGGAAATGTACATTTATTTTGAAGTTCTACATGTTAGATGTACATGTAGTGAAACATTCAACATGGAATATAATTCATGCACTCCTTACACAGGGTGCTTCCTTTGATAGCAGTTGTAATAGTACACAGTTGTTTTGTTGGCACTTTTCTTTATAGATTCATAAGTTGGTACTAGGCTATCAGCCCTAGGGCCTATACAAGCCTAGCCATAGCAATTCCCTGGCTATTTCTTCCCACACTATTTACTTCCCTGGACCCTGTCTAGCAGGGTAACTGAAGTGATCCCCGGGGTGAATTTTTTTTCTCCCATCCAATCATCAAAGTTCCTTTTGAAGAGGGCCAAATAGGCTCTCTGCTTGACATGCATGGGCAGTCTATTCCAGAGTCTGGGGAGTATCTGGGTCAAGACCCTATCCCTCCAGCGTGTTTTGTTCATTGTGATGACAAGGTTTAGATCCCTGGAGCGTGTGGCTCTGAGGGATTGGGATTTCTTTAAGTGTAGCATGTCCAACTGATCTGGGTTTGACATGGCCTTGTATGTTTCTTGTTATAATTCTTTTTTGTGGGAGGGGTATTTTCTGATATGGCATACACTGCTATGGACTTCTGTATTGGGTATGTGAGCATACGTGAGTATCTGTCATGGCACAATCAGGAATATGTCACTATTGCTACTATCCTAGTTGCATCCAGACCCCCTGTATTTCTGGCCCACTGTTGAATTTAAGATTTATAATCAAGTGGTAAATACTGAGAGCCTTCCTTTACTGCAGTATCTCTACACAGTTTACTCATATGTATGTGATATATATATATATATATATATATATATATATATATATATATATATATATATATATATATTATCATTTCTTTATATTTCAGGAAACATTATACAAAACAACCTCATCATTGAGGTGTTGTGATAACATTATCATTTTATGCTGTCCATAGGGAGGCCAAATAGGTCAGAATGTGTAGCCCTATTGGATGACCTTGTGCACAACATCAACGCAATGGGTTATCAAAATTGTACTTACAAGCAGGTGTGACACAGTGCCACAGACATGATCAATGCAACAAGGAGATGTGCAGCTGGCATGGCCAGGGATCATCAGGTAACTGGTGGTGGGCCTGCAGCAGAAACTCCTCTCATAGCCACAGAGGAATACCTGCCAAACCTTGCTCAACAGGACAGATCCCAGACATCCATCACCCAATATGTTGTGAATGTGGGTGCCACCCCTTCCTCTCAAGAGAAGCTTCCAGGTAGAATACCATTACATTCATGCTGTCAAGGTGTATATAGTTTTACATGGCTTCCCGGTGTTTTTCTGGGGGGGGGGGGGGGTAATTTAGCTGCAGTTTTAAGTTCATGCAGAGATTGTCACCCACATACCTTTTAACAATGCAGTTACTGTAGATATGAGATTTGTGGATGTATTACCCCCTGTTATACTGTAACATGCGGTGCTGTTGCTATTATCTCTCCCTCAGCTTTTTTCAGGAACACCAGGAATTGGAAGAGGCAATGGTCCTGCAGCTGGCAAGCAGAAATCTGTTATGTCACAGATACAGACATATTTCAATGTATTGGCTAAAGTGTCATCCCAGGCCTGCTGGCTGGATTGATGCACTGTCTGCATAATTGTCAGCTGTACAGATATGTTCTGAATGTCCACAGTTTAGACTCATACCTTTGCCTTGTAGGTATGACCATAATGACTGACTTTAAAACTATTGTCAGGATATTAACGATTGCCATAACTGTCAAATGTACAGATTTTTGCAGAATGTCCACAGTGTATAGTATTTATTTTTCATAAGATTGTTATTTTCTGAATAATTATTTCCAAATCATTACAGATTGGGGTTAGAAAAGAATGTCTACATGTCCTACTCTGTGAGGCTGGGATGTATAAACGTTTGTAATAGTGACAACAGTGTATATACAGCTTAACATACTTTGCACCATAGTAGTGCAGAGCATAGTAGTAGTGCAAGTAGAGGTTGAATCATACACAGAGGTTTACAACCCTTGGCCACCTTCATTATCACCATACACAGTCTATATGCCTATGCGCGTAGCCCCCCCCCCCCCACCTAGTTTGGTTTTATATTATATTTCACCAAAACCTTCAAAACAATACATTTTAAACCATAGACATGCATACTTATACCACCAATGACTAACTCTTTCCAGAAGACAATATTTACCCAAAATAAGTGGGGTGCTATGCACCCCACACCCCTCAATGTGGGGGGTTGTGCCTTCCACACCCCCTAACTATATATACTAACTCCAGGATTGCACTACAGGGGGGGGGAAGGGCATATACAATATGCTTAACATACAAGGCCATGACAAACCCAGAGCTGTTGGACATGCTACTCTTAAAGAAATCCCAATCCCTCAGAGACCCACGCTCCAGGGATCTAGACCTTGACATCACAATGAACAAAACATGCTGAAGGGATAGGTTCCTGACCCAGAGACTCCCCAGATTCTGGAATAGACTGCCCATACATGTCAAGCAGAGCACCACTTTGGCCCTCTTCAAAAGGAACCTTGATGATTGGATGGGAGATAGGAAATTCACACCGGGGATCACGTCAGTCGCCCTGCTAGACAGGGGTCCAGGGAAGTAAATACTGTGGGAAGAAATAGACAGGGAATTGTTATGGCTAGGCTTGTATAGGCCCTAGGGCCAATAGCCTAGTACCAGCCTATGAACCTATGCAACTGCCTTACAGTACTCTACTCAGTGCCAGTACTTTACTTCAGTGAAATGAGATTCGTTGAAATGAGTTTTCAATAATTTGAGCTTTTAGCGATTTGGTCAGGGTGAATTGAAATTCAGTATAATGAGCTTTCAAGCAAACAAAGTAGACTCACCTATACATGCCCAGTTCCTTGAGGTCACAGATATCAGATAGTTGGAAGGCGGGGACATCAAACAGGGAAGTGTGGCTACTGTGGCTTCAGTGACTGTTGACACTGACCATAGCCAAATTGTTGGTGAGGTTCCACACAGGTGGATTGATAGGGGTGCTCATGGGAGGCCTGCTGTCCCTCCACTACCTGTTGTAGGTGTCTCATCATGTGTCACTCGATGTATGTTTATTCGGAAATGAACTCCCGATGAATGCTCAGGTTATGGATGCAGCACATTCTGACATCCATGACTGTCTCCACCATGTTGCTGATACCCTGGATCTGTTGACTGATGCAGTGGAATGAGATAGATCTCAGACAGATCACAGACTATCTGTCATGGAATACATATTGTCTGTGTTGGAACATCTGACTGGAGTTGAGTGTTGGTCTTGTGGGCATACGTCAACAATTACATCTGCTGAGATTCAACATGGCCATGCCCAATCAAGATCCTGTAGTGGCAGTATATCCAGTACTTCAGAGGGGAGTGTGCTGTCCACACCAAGACATAGCAGGTCATGGGGTCATGGGGTCATGGTCCTGGGAGTTTCTGTGCAGGGCGCATGCCCAGCAGACATCAGTCACCTTCAAGTAGTAGTACAGCAACTGAACCTGGACATGAGGGTACCAGTGCAACTGGCAGTGCCAGTTCTCATGTTCAGGGGTTGAGACAATGAATTGTCTGCTCTACCATACATGACTCACAGCTGTCCAGCATACAGACATGTAGGGCTAGCACTGAGCTTGGCTGTGTTCATGCGGACACTCACACACCACTGTTATATTGAGGGCACCTACAGACACACTCACATTCCCATGGTCCATCTTGCCTGCTTCCATTGCTTACTCACACCCACCCACTTGCCAACCTATTGGGTCAGCCTATGTCTCCAGAACCCCCACACAGCACCCTGTGCAAATGAAGATAACTATGTCACATCCCTATCATCTTTCTCATGGATGTAGGGAAATCAAACTATGTGTCTGAAGCACAGGCTGACTATCTACATTAGTATGAATTCCTTCCATCTACTAGCGCTGTTGACATGCGACTTGTTCTTGTCATTTACACATATTGCACTTTGCCTTTATACTGTGGATAGAATAATAACTTGTCTACATTAAAATGGATGCTGTTGGAAGGGCTGTGGAGTCACATAATGAAATGTGTCTTATGGAAATATGTATGCTTCTCTTTTAGGATTGTGTAGTACACACCTATGGGTACACATCTACAATCAACCCATGAATGTCAGAGCACAGGATTGTATGTCAGCACAGAAGACAACTAGGCTAATGGCCACATGTTCTGATACCCTTGATAAGTGTAAGCAGGGGTTTGGGAGATGAAACATTTACAAGCAGGGGCCTGGGAGATGAAGCATTTGCAGGTTGCCTGTGTCCATAAGAGTCATGGGTGACAAACTAGGGATGAATTTCCTGTTCCACATCCAATTGTCCAAGTTGCACTTGAAGAGAGTTAAGGAGGAGCTCTGCTTCACATAGATAGTGAGCCTGTTCCATAGATGGGGTAGTCTCTGGGATATATACCTGCCTCTCCAGCAGGTCCTATTTATATCACAGGCAATGTTTAAGTCTTCACAATGGGTTATTCTTGGTTCTGTTTGTTTTGTGGATATGTAGGAGGTCCATCAGAGTGGGGTCTGATAATGCCCTCTATGCCAGGCATAGATCTCCCCTCAAAAGCCTGTAGGAGACACAGTACAGGGATAGGTCCTTGAGGCAGTCTGCATAGGACATTTTACTAATCTCTGTATTCATTTAGTGAAAAACCTCTGTTGACATTCCAATTGTTGGATATGCCTAGTTAGGTACATACCAAGGGGTGCATTGCACTCAGTGATAGGCCTGATGAATGCCAAATACAGTGGAACAATAACTTCCTTGGATTTACATGCCATACCTTTGTTTATAAGTTGTGCAACATAGAATAATGCCCTTGTGATGCCCCTGCACTGGCCCAGTAATCAAGGAGCCTCAATCCTCTCCACTAGCATCAGTGAGGGACATATACATTAGGAGGGTGATAAGTACACACATAGTAAAGTGCAATTTCCATTAAGAGAACACAGAGATCACAGTCTGTCAGGGCTATTTTCTGCCTCTTTCTCCAGATCCCCAATAAGACTCTCCACTGACACAGCTATAGGTTTATGATCTCAGCCGAATGGTCAAGCCAAAATCTCCAGCACCCTCTCTGTCCAACCAGTGTTTTGTGTCCCTGAGCAAGTAGCTGACATGCACACACACACACACACACACACACACACACACACACACACACACACACACACACACACACACACACACACTTTGGGATTTCATTTATATACAAACACACAGCCACTCCTGGAGAAGGCTGGCACAGGTTTAGTAGCTATGCCCCCTTTTGCCCATGCTATAAGGTATTTATCACTGCCACCAACCACTACTTATCAGCTACTAAGGCCCTTACAACGGGTGCCCAATCCTACTATGTAATGTTACTATTAATCCAAATGGTAGTCTGACCAAGAGCAAGGCTATTTAGGACTGGCCTGTACAGTGTCACCAAATACATATGCAAGTACTCTAAAAGCTTAAATATCTCCAAACAAACCAACCACAATTAAAAGGTTTAAATATATTTAATAATAAATATTAAAAGAACAAGACAATACTCAAACAACACAGTAACTACAGAGTACAGCAGTCACATGAAATATTTTAAAACAACATTGCAGAACAGTCTCAAATAAATATAGAAAACATCTAAACTAATCTTTACTATATTTCTATTTATATCTAAAAGATACTATACCCTAAATAACTTACTTACATAGCAAATGCAGATGAGTGGATGTTCTTGCTAGGTCCAAGACAAATCGCAAATTGTGCAAACTTTCTCTGAGAGAGTTCTTAAATTAATAATCGACATTACTGCTGGGTTAGCTCAGATGGCACCACTCTTTGTCAACTGATTTTGGTTCCCTGGCTAAACAGACACATAGAATTTAACACCTCTGTGTCAAAAATAGATATCTCTCAAAAGTGCGCAGCTGCTAGGAAGTCATAGAGCAATAAAAACACTTTTACATTGTAATTATTTCTATTTCAAGACAATAGGAAAACCTCTGGCTTTAGACATTGTGTCTGTTTCACTGGAACCAGTAGATAATACAATCATAAAACAATCTCAACTTATTTTCTTGAAGTTTTGTAAGTTAACTCTGTGTGTTCCAGCTTCTAATATTAAAACATACATTTGCACAGGTATATAGTTTATATACATTTCAGTTATTTTCCGGTAGGGTACATTAGCTCAGTACTTTACACACAAGTCTGTACCCCCAGTTTAATATACACATAACATATAGGTCTCTTACATTTGTAAGACAAGCATATGGATCATATTACTATTCACAAATGACATACGATTATTTACAAAATTCCTGATAGCTGGGCTGGCAGTGTCACATTTCTATACAAATCATATTAATATTTTCAAGTGACATATAATTATTTATAACATTCCAGATAGCTGGGCTGGCAGTGTCACAGTCCTCACTAATGAAGCCACATTTTGGACAAAGGCTGGATTACTATCTGTGTGTCCCTAAGACCCTGACTACTGGGCCAGCTCTAAGAAGTATGTTGTCAATATGATAGTTACCTGGGGTGGATGACTTCCCAAAGGATACTATTATGCATTTTGTGGCATTTAGTTTTAGTCTATGGCTCTGACAGCCCCTCCTGGAGAACATTTGTGTCAGTGTGGGATTCATTGACAGCTCCTAATTTGCAATAATCTGAAAATTTAGTCAGCCAGAGACCACTGACACTGACCAAGACTACAGAGAAGTAAATGCCAAAAAGGAGCTGTCCAAGGACTGGCCCCTGAGAGACTCCACTTGTGACTTGCCTTTTTGTAGAGGTGGACTCCCCAATTCTAACTTCCAAGGTCATGTCTGTGAGCCAGTTGGGTATCCACAGTGTGACATACGAGTTTGTACTTAACCTCTTGAGTTTGATAACATTGCATGAGTGGGGTATTGTGTCAAATGCCTTGGCCAGGTCACAGTAGGCAGTGTGAGTCATTTTTTCCTCATCCATTGCTTTGGTTACCTCATTAAAAAAGTCCATCAGGTTGAGTAGGCTTGATCTGCCCTTGACAAAACCAAACTGGGTTGGGTCCAGTGTCTGGAGGTTTATTATATCTCTGCTGATCATTTCCATGATAATTCTTGTCTTGCCTTTACATATAAGAATAGTGAGACTTAAGTGTCTGTAGTTTCCAGGGCCTGTAGATGGTCATCTTTGTGTGGAAGGATGACTGTTGCTGTTCTCCATTCATGAGGCATGAAGCCTGTTTGGAGGCTACACTTAAATAGTAATTCCAGAGGCACTAATAGGTCATGTTTCATACTATTTATAAGGCATCCTGAGATATTGTATGGGCCACTGATGCAGTGTTCTTGGTATTATAGAGAGTATTGCAGACCTGTTGCATAGTGAGAATAGGTGGAGTTATATTTGATGGCATTTCCAGAGCGAAGGTTGAGAGGGAGGGTGGGTAAGGCTGAAGCTGAATTTATTAGCCAGGAGGTTTGCTATATCTTCTGGCTCATTATAGGTGGCATCAATCATTACAATGAGCTCTGCACACAATTGTCTATTGTCTTTTGAGGTTGAGAACATAGCTAAAGAATGCTTTGTGGTTGTCCTTGGCCTGCAAGGCCAAAATTACCTCAAATTTGGCATTGATAGACTTCATTTGTCCTCTGAGTTGTTTGTTTAGTTTTATGAGAGTGCTTTTATCTTGTTGGTTGCAGCACCTCATAAGTTTTGCAATGATTTTCTTCCTTCTGTCATACAGACTATTGATTCTGTGATTTTACCAGGGTGGCTTGTTTTTTGAGTTAGTTCTGTATTTCCTCCTGGTGGGTACAGCTGCCTCTATGCAGCTATTAACATGCTTCATAGGCAGCAGTGATCTCAGGGTTTATGGGGCCTTGAATTATTGCCAGATTATCTCTTAATAGCAAGAGAGTAGCCTCAGAGTAGTTCCTAAATATTTCAGGTTTTGCAGGGGGTTCAAGTTTTCTTTTTCTTTCAAAGAACACCATTTTGTGGTCTGATCTTACCAGGGAGGACATTACAGTAGGGAATGTGCTGTACTTTTCCATGTTAGTGAGGACCAGATCAAGTATTGTTGCACACCTGGATGGTGTATTGACTATCTGGTCCAGGGAGTTTCTGTTTGCAAAATCCAGGAATTACTGTGCCTGTTTGGTGTCATCTAGGATTTACAGATAATAGTTGGGGTAATTAAAGTCACCCATGACTATGGTATTGGGTTGGATGCTTAGTGTTTCTAATAAGTTTAAATATATGGTATGGGTTTTCTGGGTCATAGATGGGGGCCTATAGCATTCAAGGAAGCAGTATTAGATTTTGCTTATGGTGATTTGAACATGGAGCAGCTCAAGTGCATTGTCTTCTTTGATCAGTCTTGAAGTATATTTATTTTTGATTAAATAGAGACACCTCCACCTTTAGTCCCTGCCTGTGAAGTAGCTGGTCTAAATGTGTGGAAGGCATTATAACCTAGCACTGTTGGTGCGCTATCTGCAGCTTTAACCATGTCTCAGTGACCACACAGACATCAGCATTTTGTAGGGTGAAGAGAGCTTCCAGGGAGTGAAGTTTTTTGTTTAGACTCCTAATATTGGGCAGTAATACCTTAAGATTTTGTTTGTTTCGATTTGCTATGTCAGAAGTACTTTCAGTTTGGCATTGACTAAAAAAAGAACTATGGGAGAAGATAATGCTTTAGCTAATATTTGGAAGCTTAGAGGGGAGAGGTGCAGACCATCCCAAGAAATGCAGCTGGTCTGTTGACCATCTTCTTCCATGTTGACAATTATTGCACCCCCTTAGAATGACACCAGAAACTGAGCCAATTATTAAAGTCAATCATCTATTGTTCGTATTGTGGCATCAACCTTGGAGAAGGTAAAATGCTGCTCAATGTTAGGCTCTTACCAGCCTGTGATACTTATTCCAAGAGCTCCATGATGTCTCTCTTCATATAGTGTAGGGAGGTATGTCTCAGGTCATTTACTCCCACATGGACTATAACTGAGTTACATTGGTACCTGTGGTCCAGAGTTATGAGTGTGTGAGTAATGTGGTGGATCATAGCCCCTCTTAAGCAACTGATCGTGACTTTCTCCTTACTCAGCCTGGTGAGAATAACATCAGTGTGTCTCATGATGGAGTTTCTAATGACCAGAATGTTGGATTGTGTGGTGGCTAGCCTTATGGGCTTAAAGCTGAGGCTCCATGAGATGTTGCTCTATGTGTTGATGTGGGTGTTGTTTGGAAAGAATGCATTTGGTGATGCTGAGGGTATTTGTTATGTGCACATTGTCTAGGAGGTCATTGTGGTTTATAAAGGTTACATTTAATTGCCTTAGCATATGTTTGCTTTGAATTGCATGCGATGGTTGCAGCGTGTGTACTAACAACCTTACTTGACATTAAGATTACTATTACATAAGAGCTTTGCCTCCAGTTACATTGTGTAAATACATCTCTCAAATACCATATCAGTTTGTTTGAGAATTAACTGTCTGTCAGTAAACATCAGGCAGTTTCTACATTGCCTCTTGATGCCCATATCCACCAAGGTGGTAATGGAGACAGTGGGAAAGTTTTGGCAACAGACCCTTTTTTATTAATTAGACAGCTGTAGTGAGAATATTAATCAATGTCAGGAATATCCGGTTTGCAGCTATGGGGACAGTGGTTGTCACTGCAGTCTAGTTGTCCTGTACACAAATTGGTATTGGAGAGAATTCAATCATGCTTTCATAGGGAAAAATGTCACTCAAAGTATCTGACTCTGGACACAGCACTGTCAAACACTTGAGGGGAAACTAATACGTAGACCTGAACATTTAATGATGAAGTAGTGAGGCAGATATTATGAAGTTAGAAACAAATCAAGCAGTACTTACTGAAAGCAAAGAATTAGCTTTCAAGAATGATGAAAAGAGAGGAGTTGCATGAAAGGCTACTCTCTGACTACTACTATTGGTGGTCTCACCACAGCTTCACTCTGCTAGAATACAATGCTCCTTTGTTTCTCCTCTCAGCAGAAGCAAAACATTAGCACCAGTCCCAAGATAAGAAAGAGGCCACAGCCTATTTGGTAATCCACAGTCTTGGCTCAGATGATGCAAGAGTCTGTAGGTTTGTTGTAGCCTTTTACAGGTAGATGTCTTGAATAGCAATCAGACCAATCAGTTTAGTTTTGCATGCATTTTGCCTTGAGTTCCGAGGTTCATAGGAGGTGAATAGGGTAGTGATCTGATAGTGATTAAGAGCATAGCTGTTGCATCACAATTTGCTGTTTAATGTCAGATGTCATAGATGTCCAAGGTTTGTCTAGCAAGGGCCACAGTGGCAATGAACCATGTTAAATAATATTTTCACAGCAATTCATTCAGCATGCCCGTCAACTGGGTAATGGAGGTGATTTGCTTGACATGGATGTGAACATATCAAACACAAGCCACCACCACTCCAGCCAAATTCAGCAAAAACACAGAAAATGAGCTGAGTCTCAGGAAGCACAACACCAGGGTGAAAAATTCTCAAATAGATTTATTCATTTTAGCACCTCGGCCTTCCTGAGACTCAGCTAATTTTCTGTGTTTTTGCTGACATGGATGTGAGCCCTACTGTAGAGGAGTTTCAACCATTGAAAGATGTTCCTGTCCCTCCAAC
Source organism: Protopterus annectens (assembly GCF_019279795.1). Taxonomy (NCBI): domain Eukaryota; kingdom Metazoa; phylum Chordata; order Ceratodontiformes; family Protopteridae; genus Protopterus; species Protopterus annectens. The sequence continues at coordinate 123,257,251 of NC_056736.1, read as the reverse complement.
ATATACTATATATGTATACTGTATATTTAGGTTACTGGAACATGTAACTATAGTCCCACATTAGTTCACACAACTTCCATTTGCCGTCTGGTTGTTTAAAAGGCATTGTAGCCTTGCTAGGCCAAAATACTTACAGCAAACTTGAACAAGTTTTCTGTGCATGCACAGATATAAACATCTTCACTGCAGAGAGTGCCTACAGAGAGTGTGTTCTCCACTGTGAACCCCAAGGGTTTAGCAGCATGACCCTTACTTTGCTGGAGTTGTACATTATCACGTTTTTAGGTCTGCTCTTGTGACCATGACTAATACCAGGTTTATGGTTCAGGCAAGTGCAGTATGCCTGGCAAAGGAGCATACTCAGTCCACCATGTTATCCCACACTGTCAGGTACTGTTTTACCTTAGAATGACACTATAAACTTAATAACGTCTTAAATGTACACATCTGTCAGGCCACTGCATAACCATAGCCTGTTGTGATGTATGTACATGAAATCTATTACTGATGACATTAGCAGTGTCTGTTGAAGAGAAGTGGACAGCGTCCCATATGCTGATATAAAATCCTCTGCCTAACACCCACTTGCACACACTACATTGGCTGTATTAATTTTAGGACCACTCTCTATCTAGGTTTGCAGAATACAGAACAGTACACACACACACACACACACACACACACACACACACACACACACACACACACACACACACACACACATCAAGATAGCTGCAGTGAGAATGGAACCCCTACGTATCTAAGTTACAGACTAGAGAACACAGTTCTTACAGCATGCGCCACAGCTAAAGTCAGATATTAACATCACTTGAGGTACACTTATTGTAGATGACATCAGCAGGCCTTGTGCAGGACAAGAGATTGGAGGTCTGCATCAACCCACTATAGCCCACTATAGTCACCTGCATAATGTACCAGGTCCATAGCTACAATGACATATCATAATAAGCCACAAGAATACTGTGTAGATTACGGACGTACCTTGCAAATGCAACAGTTGACACAAGTATATTTCAGGGCTGACTCTGTCTGATGCAAGCAGTACACAGTGAATGCATGGATAAATACAGGATGTGTGAATTGCCTGGCATCAATTTTAATATATGTGTGTGAGTAGGAGAAAGGTATTAGTCCCTAGGTCCCTGAGTGCCAGTGAATGTGCTATGAATTGTCTCTTAGCTGAAGACAGGGTGTACCGAGCATGCCTACATCTGCCTACAAGGACATCAGCAGGGGGTTCCTCCTCCAAGTTCTACAGTGATTGTGACTGTGGTGACCTAGTTACTAGTGGGGGCTGTGTATACATTCCCTTTGCTGATCCTGCTGCAGCTGTTTCTGCAGGATCAGATTGTGTAGCATAGCACATACTCTGAATATCTGTGCATGTGTGCATGCAGTATACTGCAAAGCCCCACCAGATATATTGAGGTACCAGAAATGTGACTTCAGAAGCCCAAACACACGCTTTATGTGTTCCTAGTTGGTGCATGTGCCTCATTATGCTGTCCTTCCTTGGGTGTGTGTGCATTTCTGAGGGATGTCATCATCCATGGTTTCAGGGCATAGCCAGTATCTCCCAGTAAATGGCCCTGTGGGATGTCCCCCTAACAAACATCTGGTATAGCTGTGATGTGTGCCAGATATGGGAGTAGTGATAACTGCCAGGGTTGCCAATACACACATTCATGATAATCCCATGGGAATTGCACACAACTTGGCAGTTGATGGAGTGGTTAATGTAGATTCCACCCTGGTCACCATGTGGTGCCTTGATGTGTTCATGAGTGCAATCTATGGCACCTAGTACTTCAGGGTAGTGTATACATGGTAGAACTGTTGTATATTGCTGACCCTCACCTCAAGGCAAAGGGGAAAAGATATGTGCTCACTGGCATGTGGGAGCATAGCATCCAGGAATTGGTAGAGTAACCTGGATGCAGATGCCTGTGACATCCTTATCATGTCCCCAGTCGGTCTTTGAAAAGTACTTGTAGCTGTTATCCTAAGGGCTACACATACCTTAGTTTCAACTGGGATGGGTCCCTCTCTGTTAGCTCTGGCTCTGAGTTGAGGGCAGCAGAGCTCACTGAGTTATTGTAATATGTCCCTGTACAGCCTGTAGCACTCTACAATCTCCAGCTCATGCAGCTTCTGGAAGGTTACTCTGGGCCACAACACTCTTCTCCTTCTCAGCCTAGACCTATTGTCAGCAGCACCAGCAGCATGGATTTCAGCATCTAGCACATACAGATGCAGAATATCTGCAGCAGCCCCTAGCATTATCTCACTTAAAATTTCCAAGTCTATACTCCAATGGTTCAGAGTATTGAGGGAAAATCAGAATGTAGGGTGTATGCATACTTTATACAGTTCTGGAGTAGGCTTACCATGTGTGATTGGCTAATTACCATACAATTCACCTGCGTAAGATATAATAGACATGATTTAAAGAGTCCACTTTAGTGTGCAGTGCCGCTCACAGCATAGCTATGCACAACTGTATAGAAACTAATGCACCCATTTTCCATTTATAACTGTCTAAATTATGACTAGGACATGGGTGGTCTAATTGGGAGAACAATCTAAGGTACTCCCAAACTGTTTGTGGCAAGCAGCGTGTTGTGTAAACATGTGCACTAAGCACAAAAAGACTCCTATTACTGACATGACACACCCCTGATGTCATCCACAGCCACTGAGAATATAAACATCATGTAAGAGCCTTCTCAATGTGGATATCTGTACATGGTTACTCCCTTTACTGTTTCAACACATCCATGGCATTTACCTCTCATTTCCATAATATTTTTGCTGACAGCCTAGAAACTACATGGCTCATAGCTGTGTAAGCTGCTTAACAGCATGAAAGCACAAATCCAATGCAAGGTCTTACAGTACTTTTGTCTAGAGTACATTATATATTGTTCTTCTACATTTTTTATTATTATACAATTTGGCTCATAGCGCAAACATATGGGAATTTAAAAAAAAAACGTTAATTTGACATCATTCCTGCTGTTATCAGGCACCCACAGTGTATGGTTCCAATATTTATGTATGGGATTTTTACCTTTTCATGGAAATTCTGTCCATAGTATTGAACTTTCACATCCTATTCTTTCAGTGTAGACTTCTGTACATGGAAAATTTCCACATAGACTACTAACACAGACACTGAGTCTACAGAAATGCATTATGGGTTGTTGGATTGCTTTACCTGGTTAATTTGCATAACATTCAGCTATTTAAACCAACATTTTTTTGCATGAAAGGTTCCGTAGTTGCATGTGCATGATTGCATGCCACTGCACGGAGTTTATTAAATCAAAAATTATTTATGCCCATAGATGCTCACACAGGAAAAATTTTGTGTAATCTTTATTGAATTTCCCTGCAAATTTCTTGAGCTTTAAAACCCAGAGCAGTTACCAAATTGTCCCATACATATCTGTCTACTACAGTGTTATTTTCTTTGTTTTTATTCTTACAACTGGCATTCTCTACTTTTAAAGACAGTTTTTATTACAGTTTGTTGCTGCTCTCCTTTTTAACCTACTGTCATTGCTGCATATGCTTTAGTTACAGCAATATCAGCTACCACAAAGTCAGACACCTTCTCAGTTTGTTGCTGATTTCCTGTTTTACCTTCTATTACTGCTGCATAAGTTTTAAACACTGACCTGTGCGTTTCCACACCATCTGATTCCTTGTCCAAATTAAAATCCTGAGCACTTCCAAAAAGGTTATCTGCCATCTCACACCACAAAACAGCAGAACAGTCACCTGGATCATCCTGCTCTATTATTTTGACAGAACATAATCTGCAAGCCCTCCCATCACCAGTTATGTTACATGCATTGCTTCAACAGACTCACTTCCTTCCTTCTCCATGGAGACATCTAAACACTGCTCATTTGTATCATCCACTACAAATGAATCTTTTTTTACATTCTGAAGATCCATATCAAGTTTTTCTCCAAATTCTTTCTTTCCACCTTCAAGCACTCAATAGTTTTTTACTCACCTTCCATGCCATTGCTTCCCTTAGGCCTCTTCCTTGCTATTGTAGGAGCCCTCCAGTGCTACCTAGCAGCTTAAAGGAGTAGGGTTCCTTTATTACATACCATATCTTCAATATTTACAATATTTATGTATTATACACTATTTACAATTATTTACATACTTCTATACTCATTTTTCTTCATTTGCATAATTTTATATGTACATTTCCTTGTCTTTATTTCAATTAATTTTTGACCCCCACCCTTTTTTTCTATAACCAAAATCCTGTTTTTTTCAGTATGACAGCCAATATCAATTCCCTATACTATTTTAATTAATTTAGTCTTTCATTCCATGTGGTCCATATTATATAAAACATCTTTCTATCATGTTTTATGTATTCCCCAATTTTACTACTATAATAACCATATTCCAACATATCCATACTTCTATCCTTCATTTATTTAATACCTTCCAGGACATTATTTTCACATATTTTCCCATAATTTCTTCACATTTTTACATCTTAAAAAACCTTATGTTGTTTTAACTTCACTATAATAATTGAACACTCTTTCCCTTAACTTTTTCATATGATATATTTGATTTCACTGGCAATTTCTTTATTGATAATTTCCATACAAGAGCTCTGCCTTTTACATATTTCTTACAGCACTCTAATTTCATTTGTATGGCTTTGCTGTTTCTCTCTTCAACTTATCCCATGGAAACACACAATAATACTTATTCATTGTGTTTAAAATGCTATATTTTCCTATTATATTCCATATCACCTACCTTTATGTTATATAATATACTTTTTTATAAACTTTTATTTTCTCTTTCACACATTTTCTCTATTTTAAATTTACTCCTCATACACTATACTTTCTTGTATTTTTCATTAATTGTTGTACTTATTAATGACATATTTTCTTCTTTTAACCATCCCATCACTTTGTATAAATTCAATGAAGATGCATAAACAACTGGATTTATCAAACCTAACCCTCCTTCTTGTTCTTTAACATATAACACATATTTTATCACTGGATTTAATCTGGATCCCCATACAAATGAAAATGCAGTCAACATTAATTCATTTTCATATATTAGAGATCATAAACACATTTGCTAAATATACAATGTATCCAATTATACAGCATTTATTAAATATGCTTTCTTTCTGTACAATTTTTATATTTTTGAAAATAGACATTTATTCCTTATTGTTTTATGTTATATCTTCCCATTGCTGAATTCCAGCTGTTTCCTTACCAAATGTTATAGCTAATATTTCTATTTCTTAGAAATTAAACTTACTATTTGCATTTCACCTATTATTCCTGTATCTTTACTTTTATACCTGTTTCTATTCATTCCTATAACTCTCTAAGTTGCTTAATGGCTACTTTCATCCATTCTTATTCTTTGTCATTAAAACAATATCATCTCCATAAGACAACATAATTGATACTTTAATCCATTCTATAGTTATGCATTTTGCTACTGTTAATAATGTATTTACCTTTATAGCCACTACATTCATAACAAATTCAAATAAAATACTATTCAATGGACATCCCTGTTCTATACCACTGTTTATATTTATTTCTTCACTTAACCAGCCGTTCACTACAAGTTTTATTTTATTTTTCGATATGCTGAAACAAATATTTTTACTAACTTCTCACTTGTATTATATTCTTTCAATATGTCCCCTAGAATTTATTGTTGTATCCTGTCAAATGCCTTACTCAAATCACCTGACATGATTTTAACTTCTGTTTTCCTATTCATTATATCATCTGTAATTGCTGTTATTATTATTATTATTATTATTATTATTATTAGTCGTAGTAGTAGTAATGCCTGGCTTCCATTTCCCTTTTCCCAAATATTATTTATTTTAATATTTTTATTTAATTTAGTCTCCAATCTCTTTTTTATTATTTTCATAAAATCTTAAAATCCGAAATATTTAAATCTATCAGTTCCTCATTTCTTATATCCTCTTGTTCTACTTTTCTCACATAAATACCATAACTGCAACAAATATTTCTTCTTGTCAAAAATATTCCTATAATCATTCATTTAATAGTTTCATGACATACTTCTTTTGACAATATAACATCTTTATACATATAATATTCTATCCCATCCAATCCTGTTGTTGATTCGATATTTACTATTGCTAACACATTTTTACTTTTTCCAAAGTTATTGATTTTTCCAACTCTTCATTATTCTTCATTATCCTGTTTTGTTCATTTTTTAACTTTCATTTTTTTTTCTTTCTGTCGTATGTTTTATAACTGTCTTTTATACATATTTTTTATTGCATTCATTATTTATTTTTGGCTTTTAAAACTGTCTCCTCTCTAATTTCTTAATTCTCATATTATTTTTTGTTTTCTTTTACTATTCTGTTTAAATAATGTGCCCCTTCTTCCTTTTTCCATTGTAAAAATATATTCTCTTAAAAAGCTTCTTTTAAGTCTTCTCTTGATTCATCTCATATATTTATTTTTCATCTCAAAAATTCCTTTTTATTTTTATTAAATCTCTAAAACCATATTTGCTTACTTCTTTGTATTTATTCATCTCCTCTTTTCTTTTTTAATTTTGCCATTCCAAGAAATATTTTCCATATTTTTCTTTAAAACTTACCCACCATGGTGTCCAGTTCTTGTAAAATTCTTTCATGCCTACATGGCCTTTCAATAATTGACTAAGCATTTCTGTTGCTTCCTTGTCTAAACCTTTTTCAGTTAGTCATTTAATACCTTTGCCTATTTTTATATTTACTTTTCTTTTCATTTCTATCCAAATTGACAAATTATCTAAAAATCCTTTAACTCTTATAACTTCTTATTTTTTTCTTCTATAATTTTCAAACTTTCTGAAACAATAAAGTAATCTATCTCAATGCTTGATTTGTTCCTTCTGTAGGTCTACACCTTATTGTCCCAAATATATATATATATATATATATATATATATATATATATATATATATAAAACTTTCCACTCTGAATTATTTTTGATATCATTTTTACATGACCACTCTCTTTTTTCTTTTTTTCACAAGTCACAATTAAAAATCCCCACTAATATTAAATCCATATTCACACTGACAAAATATAAGATGTTTTTAAAACACCCCCTCTCTTTCTTTCTTCATTATATATGCAAAAACTGCTCTAATTCTATAAACTTCTTTTCTATCTTACTTCTAAAACTGTTACTCTACCCAATATTGCTAAGAAAATCTAAATTTCCTATTGAAATTTTACAAAATATTTGTATACCTGAGCATGCTTATTTTCCTGTATTCCAAATAATCTCACTTCCACATAACATTAATACTGGTAATCTTCCAGTATAATAGTATTCATATCAAGCATCAAGCACCATCTAGTCTTCTTTTTATTTTATTTATACTGTTCACATTTATTGCTAAAATTCTCAGCTTTTTTTTATTGATTTATTTTCTTTCATACCTAATCATTTAAAGTTGATATTCCTATCTTTTACCCTTTTCTCAATAATTTTTTCTTTCCTTAGTCACTATCTAACCAATTTATTTTTCATCACTTGTTTCTGTCATCACTTCATGCCCTTCTTTTTATATATTTTTATCTTTTACTTCTCCACTTTATACTGGATCATTGTTATCTATCGTTATCTGATCTTCTTGTTCTTTTCCTTGATCACTTTCTATTTTTTCCTTCGCTATCTCTTATTAATTCTCATTCTTTCTTCCCACTTTCTCTGTATATTCTTCTGTATTTTTCTTACAATCCATCTATAGGTTTTCACATTTAAAACATTTTATTTCACATATTTTGCATCATGTCCTACTTTGCCACAAATATATAATTTTCTTTTGTCACAATTGTTAATCAAATCATCACTTTTTAAACAAACAAAAAACATTTTTGTTGTTCCCAATATTTTACAGTAACCTTATTTCCTTCTATATTTATAATACTTGGAATATGTACCATTCTTTCATTTTCTTTTTTTAATACAGCACAGCACTCCCAACCCCAGTCTATAAACCGCTATTATCATACATTTGTAATGTCTATAACATTTTTCATACAGTCTTTTAAAATTCCTTTAGTTATTCTTTTCCTACTTCAGTTTGAAACTGAACATAACTTTTATTTTTTTCTCTCTATTAAATGTTTGCAAAACATAGAAGTTCCATGGGTTACAGTTTTTGTTTAGTTCCAAAAATGTCTCTGTGTACTGCCCTTATCCCAACATAATGCCGCAAAAAGTATCTTTATTAGTATGAATGAATGTTCTTACCTCTTTTAGTGAAATCCCCAATGGTGCTATTATGTTAACACAGATGTCATACCTATCCATCTCTTTTTCTTATTTACAACATATTCTTACTAAATACTTCTTTCTCCATAATTTCATCTTCTTTTCTTTCTCCCTGTATAATCAAGTCTCCATACAAATTCTGCTTTTGCCTTATCACTTCCTCCACTTTTTCTTCTTTGTGAGTTCTCTCGATAATATCTCCCACAACATCACCTTTTTATTTTCTGTTCACTCTGATTAATTAAATCCTGAGATAAACATTATGCAATCTTTCCAATTGGAGGGATGTAATAATATATCCCTTTTGCAACTCGATCTCTGTCTTAAACAGTTGCTCCTAGAAATCAACTTCTGAGTCTTGGGAAGGTACGATCACCTTTGCACTACCCTGCACACCAACCTCTCCCTTCTCAGTGCATGCAGCCACAGGTCACATGCCTCCACCTCCACCTCATCTTCCTTTTGCAAAGGCTTGACTATCTTCAAATCCACCATATCCTGTGATACCTCTTTCCCTGTAAACTGTTATTCAGAATCTACACTCAAACAAAACATTTTTTTCTAACATGATCATGGCTACCATACTCCTACCTGCTTCTTTGAGCCACTGTGCACCCAAACTGGAAGAAGTAAACTCCACAACAACCAATGTCCCCATTCAAAAAAGTAGGAGATGTTCTCTGATGCTCTAGCCAAATTTCCTCTTGCAGTATCAATACCACCTTGGGTCTTCCCTGAAAAAAGGCTACGAGCATAGGGGGGTAGCATGGTCAGCAAAGAATAAATGCATAAATAAAAATAAATAAAATAAAGGTACAGCTATAAAGAAGATATATAATATAATACTGCTTTTTTAGAGAATGACAATTCTTATCCTGATGTTTCCATTTTTAATTTAAATTAAAACCTTAGACAAATCATTATTAGTTTATATATGCTACCATTCAAAAATATATAAAATTCAGGATGTGTTTTTGAAGAATTTAATAAGGATCAATCTGGATTAATTACTTTTCTATTAACCTGAACAAGTGAAAAGCTGCAGCTTTTATGTAAATCATTATCACATTCTATTTCTGTTGCATAGCTGCCCTACATCTGTATAATTCCTTGTTCAGCTATTACATTCTCCACCATTTATGTATGCACATTAGCTTCTAAAAGGAAAACTGTAAAAATTCGTCTTACTATCCTACCATACAGAAAATGTCATATTTGAGGTCACTGTGACTTCTTTTCCTTTTTCTTTTTTTAATTAATCTTCACTTGTTTTTAATGTGATTAATTTTCTCAGTGCTGTTATTTTCTTTTACTGTATTGATTTCTTGAAAGAAAATCTACGGTATGTTACTTCTTCCTATTTTTTTCTTACTGGATGTAGTTGTTAAGTTCAAGTACTTAAAATATGTGTAAAACAAAGATGAAATCCAAAGTGCTAAATTTAGAAAAACATTGATCAAGGAAGCAATAGAATATACTATGATGTCATTTTTGTTTGTGAAACACAACATAAATATAATGTAATGCAGGATGGCTGCGTGCCCCATATCACTAATGGGGCCCTATGCTATCCAAAACCTCAAACTATAAATATGTAAACTCTATGATATCTAAATAAAAAAATGTTGCATTGTGCTACAAAACATCCCAGCTGCAGCACAGACCAGTGGCCAGATTGTGTAAGTCTACCTCTCAGCCAGATAACAGAAAACACAGGGACAAACAGAAGAGTGTATTAGGGGCTGTCCACAGTATGAAAATACATCAATATAGAAATATGTGAAACTTTGACAGGGGAGGTGGAATGCAGTAAAGGAACAAGATAACTAAAAATGAAAAATCACCCAATAGAAATGTCACCAGTGAAGAAGAAGGCACGTTTGTTCTATTATGTGCTTTCATCCAAAACAGGACTTCATGAGAATAAACTAAAATGAACATTCACAATATTTAAACTATGGAAATGCACAGACTTAGATAAATATACCGTTGGAAGAAAAATTGGATAATCACAGAGCAAAACCAATGGAGTAACACACTGGCTGAAGTAGGAACATATTTATTACCAAACAATTAAAACTTAGCTGCCAAATAAATAAATTATTTATTTGGTAACTAAGTTTTATTTTTTTGGTAATAAATACATTTCTACTTCAGCCAGTGTGTTACTCTGTTGGTTTTGTTTTGTGATTCACAATATTTAAACTAAAACCAGCCAATAGAAATCAAAAATAAAACAATTAAAGAATTAATTACATATTTTTACATTTAAAGAAACAGTTTCATAAAAGTTTTCACTACAAATTATCTGACATAATTTTATCTTTTAAAAAAAAAAATAATGTTAACAGTCTCATTCAGCCTGGGAAACGTATCAGCCTACTATCTGATTTGCCACCAAGTGTCTTTCTTTTCAAGGAAATACATAATACAACCTCCCCTATAATCTAAAGCAATCCATTCTAAAACAATAAAATAAAATTTGTTGAAAGCACCACAGATCAGATAATGCTTAAACAAAGCACTATTTTCATTGTTTTGTTGTAGTGTAATATACATGTTCTTTTGTTCTTTGGGATAACTTATGAGTAGTCATGGCCACATAAAATGTTTCACAGAAAGAACAAATAGCAATATACTCAAGTCATGTTGATTTACAATTAAAATGTTATTTGATCATAATAGATCTATCTACATGTGACAAAAAATATTAGGTCCTTCCATTGTAAAATTGCAGGCACTGCAAAAGCACATCTAAACATACCCCTAGGATTGTTAATGTATACGGAAGGCACTCTAGTGTTGCCAAACTGCAAATATTGTTAAATAGCCTTAGATTTTTTATAAATAAAACTAGGACTAGAGTTAATAATTTTAACAAACAATTACCTTTAAGAATCTTCCAATTATCAAGGATAACATTTTAATACCTAAATTATCAATCATCATTGGTAAAAATGTTTTTTTTTTATAATTAATGTTTGCAACATTTGAAGACATTATAGAAACACCTGCCAAAAAATCGGAGGAAAAACTCATTTCTGTTTTGTATTATTTCATTCACAGTTGACTCCAACCTAGCTCGCTTATAACCTTTAGAATGGAACACCTCAATTTATTCATTAATACCATCCAACAATGTGATCTTCTATGGTTAGTCTGGAAAGCCTGACTTCTTGTCTGCAAGGTATGTTATTTTTAATAAAATTCGGGTGAGCAATGGGTATACATAGTGGTTAGAAAAACCTGCTTTTTAAAAATCTCACTTAAAAATCTACCATTAACAAAATCACATCTGAGTGAAACATCCAAATATGGAACAGTATGACCCACTTGTCCTACTGTAAAAACTAAACAAAAATCAGTACTGATGTTAACCTTAATAACAAACTATTCATTGTCTTCTTTAGAACCATAAGTACTGAAAAATAAATCATTGACACATCTCTTATAAAAAATATATGTGCTTAAAAAAAGCTATGTTAACTAAATCTGTGACTCCCAATATCCCATTAGCAAGTTGGAAAAGGAGGGTACAACAGTAGCCCTCATTGCAATGTCTTTCAACTGCTGATAGTACTTAACATTAAAATGAAAAAAAATGTTTTCCAACATCACTTTTATGAGTAAACAGCAAGTGCGGATCATAGTGTTAGAAACATTAATCTTAGAAGACAAAAAACTCTAAGGTATTCCAAACCTTTGTCAATAGGAATACTCATATAAAGTGACTTAACATCAAGTGTAAATAAAGTAACTTGTGTGATTCCAAATATTAAAAATTGTTATGGCATTTTAAAAATCCCACAAATCCTTAACATAACTGTTTAACTCTTGTACCAAAGGATTAAATAATGAATCTAAAAAATAGATATCCCTTCAGTAACAGAAACCAAGACTATTGGGCTGAAGGGTAAAGGAAATTATTGAGAGTGTAATTTAGGTATATCAAAAGTACAGCTTTCTTAGGAAATTCTACACTCATAAACTAATACATATCTACAGTGATATGTTCATTGACCAGCAATTCTAACAATACATCACAGATATATTGATATTTTGAATATCTACCAAGGACACCTATTTATATTGGCATGTGTTGTTTAGCATTGTTTCCATCTCTCTAACATAATCAGTGTGATACATGATAACTAGTCCACTACCCTTGTCAGCCTTCATGAATCTTTATTCTTATTTCTTAGTTAAATCCATTAACATGTACCTTTCTTTCTAAGTTAGATTAAAATGCATATTTTTAGGTTTCATGTTACACAAACTAATAATATATCTTTCACAAAAATCTGAAAGACCTGGATAGTGGTCTGTAGTGGTGGATTGAATGCTGTAGGTCTTTGAATTTGCTAATGTCAGAAGACTTAAACTCTTTAAAAACATATTGCAAATTCCATTTCTTACAAAACAATTTTAAATCCAGCTATGTCCTTGATAGATTAGCATGTTTACTTGGTATAAACAACACCGCTTTTCCCAATAAACAAACTTGTTCATTGGTGAAAGTTTTCTTAGTGAAATTGAAAATATTATCAGCTAAAGTAACACATTTGTTCAAAAAAAAATACTTTCTCATAAAATCTACTTGCCACATCTTCAGTTTCTCCCTCTCCCCTTATTAGATTGCCATCCTCACATGTTCTACTTTGACTCATCCCACTAAAATAATTCTAACAACCTAGGAGCGCGGAACTGTTGGTTTGCTTTTCTCTTCAATCTCCTTGGTTGTTCTACCAGAAAAACATCATTGTTCTTATGATTACAAGTGTCAGTATTAACATTTCTCTTAGTTCCAGTAGCTTGAGGCATGAGTGTATTATAAAGTCGTGCATCAATATGCATGTTAACACAGTGAGCAAGGCCCTGGAAGCAGGAAGCAAATAGGCAGTACTTTTATTGTAGGCTGTTGTATCTCATAATAACTTCCTCTTCTCCCTTTCTATAATAGTAAGCACACCTCTGTGAAAAGTGGTGAAAATGTTATCATTATCCGAAAAAACATGACTTTGATGCAAAAAAAAAAAAAAAAAGAAAAGAAAAGAAAAAGAAATGCACTTAAAAATATCCTTCAACTCATCATTTAAAGTTTGACTAAACTGCTCATTATGCTCTATGACCGTTTTCAACAATTCCAAGCCTAAATTATTGATAAAATCAACCAGCTTATTATAGAATTGATCATGCAAGTCCAAACCATTGGGAAACGTACAAACTCTGAGACCCTTAGTAACAATTTTTAAATCAATACCCTCACAAAATAGTAGTTCTCATATATCAAACTTTGGTACTTAGTGCATTTCTTTTCAAAAGTTTTCAAAAGTTTGCCAAAGTTCCTTAATCCTAATGGCCTCATTATTAGTAACTTCAAAATAATGGTTGGAACTATGATTTTACAGTAACCTTATTTCCTTCTATATTTATAATACTTGGAATATGTACCATTCTTTCATTTTATTTTTTTAATACAGCACAGCACTCCCAACCCCAGTCTATAAACCACTATTATCATAAATTTGTAATGTCTATAACATTTTTCATACAGTCTTTTAAAATTCCTTTAGTTATTCTTTTCCTACTTCAGTTTGAAACTGAACATAAATTTTATTTTTTTCTCTCTATTAAATGTTTGCAAAACATAGAAGCTCCATGGGTTACAGTTTTTGTTTAGTTCCAAAAACGTCTCTGTGTACTGCCCTTATCCCAACATAATGCCGCAAAAAGTATCTTTATTAGTATGAATGAATGTTCTTACCTCTTTTAGTGAAATCCCCAATGGTGCTATTATGTTATCCCAGATGTCATACCTATCCATCTCTTTTTCTTATTTACAACATATTCTTACTAAATACTTCTTTCTCCATAATTTCATCTTCTTTTCTTTCTCCCTGTATAATAAAGTCTCCATACAAATTCTGCTTTTGCCTTATCACTTCCTCCACTTTTTCTTCGTTGTGAGTTCTCTCGATAATATCTCCCACAACATCACCTTTTTATTTTCTGTTCACTCTGATTAATTAAATCCTGAGATAAACATTATGCAATCTTTCCAATTGGAGGGATGTAATAATATATCCTTTTTGCAACTCGATCTCTGTCTTAAACAGTTGCTCCTAGAAATCAACATCTGAGTCTTGGGAAGGTACGATCACCTTTGCACTACCCAGCACACCAAACTCTCCCTTCTCGGTGCATGCAGCCACAGGTCACATGCCTCCACCTCCACCTCATCTTCCTTTTGCAAAGGCTTGACTATCTTCAAATCCACCATATCCTGTGATACCTCTTTCCCTGTAAACTGTTATTCAGACTCTACACTCAAACAAAACATTTTTTTCTAACATGATCATGGCTACCATACTCCTACCTGCTTCTTTGAGCCACTGTGTACCCAGACTGGAAGAAGTAAACTCCACAACAACCAATGTCCCCATTCAAAAAAGTAGGAGACGTTCTCTGATGCTCTAGCCACATTTCCTCTTGCAGTATCAATACCACCTTGGGTCTTCCCTGAAAAAAGGCTACCAGCATAGGGGGGGGGGTAGCATGGTCAGCAAAGAATAAATGCATAAATAAAAATAAATAACATAAAGGTACAGCTATAAAGAAGATATATAATATAATACTGCTTTTTTAGAGAATGACAATTCTTATCCTGATGTTTCCATTTTTAATTTAAATTAAAACCTTAGACAAATCATTATTAGTTTATATATGCTACCATTCAAAACTATATAAAATTCAGGATGTGTTTTTGAAGAATTTAATAAGGATCAGTCTGGATTAATTACTTTTCTCTTAACCTGAACAAGTGAAAAGCTGCAGCTTTTATGTAAATCATTATCACATTCTATTTCTGTTGCATAGCTGCCCTACATCTGTATAATTCCTTGTTCAGCTATTACATTCTCCACCATTTATGTATGCACATTAGCTTCTAAAAGGAAAACTGTAAAAATTTGTCTTACTATCCTACCATACAGAAAATGTCATATTTGAGGTCACTGTGACTTCTTTTCCTTTTTCTTTTTTTAATTAATCTTCACTTGTTTTTAATGTGATTAATTTTCTCAGTGCTGTTATTTTCTTTTACTGTATTGATTTCTTGAAAGAAAATCTACGGTATGTTACTTCTTCCTATTTTTTCTTACTGGATGTAGTTGTTAAGTTCAAGTACTTAAAATATGTGTAAAACAAAGATGAAATCCAAAGTGCTAAATTTAGAAAAACATTGATCAAGGAAGCAATAGAATATACTATGATGTCATTTTTTTTTGTGAAACACAACATAGGTTCATAGGTTCATAGGTTTATACTAGGCTATCTGCCCTAAGGCATTTATAAGCCTAGCCCAAATTTTTGTGGCTTACGCCACCCCTTATATGAAAAAATACTGTGCCCATTAGTTTGTTGTGCCTCTGTCCAGCAGTGACACAGAGATGATTCCCGGGGTAAACCTATGATCTCCCATCCACAGGTCTAGATTTCTCTTGAACAGAGTCAGCGAGGTGCTCTGCCTCACATGGACCGGGATTTTATTCCACAGCATAGGGAGTCTCTGAGTGATAAATCTATCCCTCCAGCACGTCCTATTTATATCCGTGCTAAGGTTTAAGTCGCTTGCTCTAGTGGTTTTGGTGGATTTGGATTTTTTGAGGTCGAGCATGTCCATTAATTCTGGGTTGGACATGGCCTTGTATGTCAGGCACATGTCACCTCTGAGCAGACGGTATGCGACTGAATAGAGCTGGAGTTTCTTCAATCTGGCAGCATATGACAGATTTTGGAGTCCCTTTATCCTTTTGGTGAGGAACTTTTGGGGTCTCTCCAATTGCTGCAGATGTCGGGTGAGATACATCCCAAATGGGGCATTGTACTCGATCATTGGTCTGATAAGTGAAGAGTACAGGGGAACAATGACCTCACTAGATCTGGATGTGAATCCCTTCATGATCAGGTGGGCAATGTAGAAGGTCTTTCTAACCACTTTAGCAATGTGAGTGTCAAAAGAAAGGCCACTGTCAACCTGGGTCCCCAGGTCCCTGATAACCTCTTCTGTGCTTAGTGGATTGCCACCTATATGGTAGCTTGGGGTTACCTTGTTTTTCCCGAAGGGTATGACTATACATTTTTTGGCGTTTAACTTCAGGCCATGGCTCTGGCACCAGCTATCTGTTTCCGTGAGTCACTTCTGAAGGATATCCGTGTCCGATGCACTTTCCACTATGGCGCCCAGTTTGCAGTCGTCTGCAAACTTTGTCAGCCAAAGTCCTCCCATGTTGGCCTGTACTTCTGAGAAGTAGATGCCAAACAATAGGGGGCCAAGGACCGAGCCCTGTGGGACACCACTTGTGACCGGCTTGGAGTCTGACACAGCGCCAGCAAGTCTAACCCTGTGGGTTCTGTCCTTAAGCCAGTTTGCAACCCATCTTGTGACATATGGGTTTACATTTAAGCTGGTAAGTTTTTCTACAATACCAGAGTGGGGTATTGTGTCGAAAGCCTTTGCAAGGTCAAGGTAGGCTGTATGGACTGCCTTTCCCGCATCAATGGCCTTGGTGACTGTTTCGAAGAAGTCGACCAAGTTCAAAAGGCATGCTCTTCCCTTGACAAAGCCAAACTGGGTCGGGTCCAATGTCTGCAAGTCCCCTATATCTTTGTTTATGAGCTCCATTATGATCCTCTCCATAGCTTTGCAGACTAGACTTGTTAAGCTTATGGGGCGGTAATTACCAGGGTCCATAGAGGCGCCGCCTTTGTGGAGTGGGACCACAGTTGCCGTACGCCACTCCTTGGGCACGTATCCTGTGGTAAGGCTGAGATGAAACAGCTGCCTTATGTGCGGGTTTAATTCCTCATTTAGCTCGTGTAGCACACAGCCGGGGACACCATCCGGTCCCATTGATGCTGTGTTTTCAGCTTTAGAGAGAGCAGCTTTCACCTGCGCATTTGAGATGTCCGGGAGGCTACACTCGGCTGGGATAGTTATCTCTCCTTTAGGGGGGGGAGAGGGGGGTGAAGTTTGCACTGAACCTGTCTGCCAGTATGTTGGCAATGTCTGTGGGTTCAGTGATTTTGTATCATTTTGGACTAATTCTGAGCATATCTGGGAGTTTCCACCCAGGTTCCTAACATAGCTGAAAAAGGCCTTATGATTGTCCTTTGAATCCATGGCAATTTTTCTCTCAAAACTGGCCTTAGTTGATTTTATGAGTGCTCGTATTTTTTACTAATAATGATCAGGGTGACTTCCCTTTTATGGATTTTGTTCTATCATGTAATAGCTTTCTCCTCTTATTGTAAAGTTTGTTAATGGCTGGGGTCCACCAGACTGGACGTTTGCCCTTTGTGGAAAGAGTCTTGGTTTTATTTGGGATTGCCTGATCCATGCAGTCCTGGAGGTGTTCATAGAAGGCATTTGTAAGGGCTTCCGCAGCTTGGGTTGTGGTTTCCACTGGCTCAGGGGCCTTGAAGGATACCACACCAGTCTTGAGTAGTGTGAAGTTTGCTTTAGAGAAGTTCTTCACTATGGTCTTTTTTGTTTGGGGTGGGGGCGGGATGTGGATTTCCAGTGAGATTAGTTTATGATCAGATCTCACCAATGAGGGATATACTTCCGGTGTGGAGCATTTTGTCCCCATGTTTGTGACAATGAGATCTAGTATATTTTCTCCTCTCGTGGGAACAGTGACTAGCTGTTCCATGGCATTTGAATTTATGAACTCCAGGAACCGTTGGGCTAGAATTTAGGGCTTGAGTAACGTTCCCAGTCTATATTCGGGTAGTTGAAGTCACCCAATATGATGGTGTTTGGAGATACATTTATACCCTCCAGTGTCTTCAGGAAGGCTGTGTGGGGTTCCTGAGTTTGAGAGGGTGGCCTGTAGCATGCTACAATTTGTAGAGCAGTTTTGCCTATGGTTAGTTGCACCTGGATGGTTTCCGAAGCTTCGTGCGTTGCCACCAACCTGGAGGTGTGGGTATCCTTTATGAATATGGATACACCCCTCCTTTTGTGGTGTGGTCCGGGTTTTGGGGCCGGAACGCATGATATGAGGTAAAACCTAATAGTGCCGGGGTGCTCTCAGGAGCCTTGAACCAGGTTTAAGTTACAGCACAGACATCGATGTTCTCCATACTGAGAAGGGCCTCGAGTGCGTGCATTTTGAGATTTAGACTTCTGGCATTGAGCAGCATTACCCTCAGTTTCTTCCCATTTTTGTTTTCTAGGGTGGTAGGTTTAGAATTTGAGCCTTGCCTAAAAAAGGCACTATGGGGGTGGCAAGAGCCTTAGCCAATATCCAGAATCCCAGGGGTGACAGGTGCAAGCCGTCCCTTGCATAGCAGCATGGCTTGTCAAGCATGTCATCCCAGGCAGACAGACACTGGATCCCCTTTGAATGACTCCAGACATTAAGCCAATTGTTAAAGCTGATCATCTTGTCTCTATATTGTGGCATCATTCTTGGTGAAGGAAGGATACTGCTCAGGGTTAGGGTCATACCTGCCTGGGCTACATAATCAGAGAGCTCCTCTATGTCTCTTTTCATGTAGTCCAGGGAGGTACGTCTCAGGTCATTCACACCAGCATGGACAATGACTGTGTCATATTTGTACTTGCCATGGAGTGACCCGAGTGCTTGTGTTATCTGGCGGATTCTAGCGCCCGATAGGCAGCTTACTGTGACCCTCTCCTTGTTCAGCCTGGTGAGTGGGACGTCAGTGTGTCTGACTATGGAGTCACCTATGACAAGTATGTTTGGTGTAGTATTTGGCCTTAAGGGCTGTGACTGCTTTGCACACTGCTTTTGTGGTTTATGTGTTGCTTGTGGGGTGTCTTGAGGTAGCAGTTGTTTGGGTGTCTGCTTTGGAGGCCTCTGCTGTTTAGGTAAATTTTTACTCAGAGCTTCCGAGTATGTCTTTGTGTGTTTATGTGTTTGATTCAGTGGAGTGGTAGCATTATGTGAGGCTGGTTTTGTGGTGTGTGTAGTTGCCTTCTCCTCCTGTCTGGTCTTGCCAGTCCTGAGTTGAGAGAGCTCAGCCTCCAGTTTGGCTAAATAGCTGCATCTCTCAAGTATTTGTGTTATGTGGGAGGAGGAGAGGGCTGTCTGTGTACATGAGGCAGTTATAACATTGCCTCAAGATTCCCAGATTCACCAGCTGGACCGGAGAGAAGACTGACAACTGACCTTTGGACATGCTAGAATAATATTGGGAATTCCTTAATTGAAAACAAGGGCCAGTGGGGAGTGAGGGTGTAGTGCTTTTAATTTTTAGTGCTGACTTATATAATTGCTTTAGTGAGCAAGTGCCAGGTAACTTGAGTGCAATGTGTTACAAGTAACTAAATGCAAAAACGACAAACAGTAACTTTCTTTCAAGTGAAACAAGGAAATAAGTACAGTAAGCAATGCAGATATCACTAGTGATCCACAGAAGCGCTGAGAAGTTGCGTATTATGTGGAATTAGCTTCCAGGGAAATAACAAGCAAACAAACAACAAGCATATAAAGAAAGCTAGATTCAGCAGGCCTGGATCTAGTCTATGCTAGAGTAAACAAGGTGAACCAATTTCAGTAAGATACAGTTCAACATAAATATAATGTAATGCAGGATGGCTGTGTGCCCCATATCACTAATGGGGCCCTATGCTATCCAAAACCTCAAACTATAAATATGTAAACTCTATGATATCTAAATAAAAAAATGTTGCATTGTGCTACAAAACATCCCAGCTGCAGCACAGACCAGTGGCCAGATTGTGTAAGTCTACCTCTCAGCCAGATAACAGAAAACACAGGGACAAACAGAAGAGTGCATTAGGAGCTGTCCACAGTATGAAAATACATCAATATAGAAATATGTGAAACTTTGACAGGGGAGGTGGAATGCAGTAAAGGAACAAGATAACTAAAAATGAAAAGTCACCCAATAGAAATGTCACCAGTGAAGAAGAAGGCACGTTTGTTCTATTATGTGCTTTCATCCAAAACAGGACTTCATGAGAATAAACTAAAATGAACATTCACAATATTTAAACTATGGAAATGCACAGACTTAGATAAATATACCGTTGGAAGAAAAATGGGATAATCACAGAACAAAACCAATGGAGTAACACACTGGCTGAAGTAGGAACATATTTATTACCAAACAATTAAAACTTAGCTGCCAAATAAATAAATTATTTATTTGGTAACTAAGTTTTATTTTTTTGGTAATAAATACATTTCTACTTCAGCCAGTGTGTTACTCTGTTGGTTTTGTTTTGTGATTCACAATATTTAAACTAAAACCAGCCAATAGAAATCAAAAATAAAACAATTAAAGAATTAATTACATATTTTTACATTTAAAGAAACAGTTTCATAAAAGTTTTCACTACAAATTATCTGACATAATTTTATCTTTAAAAAAAAAATTAATGTTAACAGTCTCATTCAGCCTGGGAAACGTATCAGCCTACTATCTGATTTGCCACCAAGTGTCTTTCTTTTCAAGGAAATACATAATACAACCTCCCCTATAATCTAAAGCAATCCATTCTAAAACAATATAATAAAATTTGTTGAAAGCACCACAGATCAGATAATGCTTAAACAAAGCACTATTTTCATTGTTTTGTTGTAGTGTAATATACATGTTCTTTTGTTCTTTGGGATGACTTATGAGTAGTCATGGCCACATAAAATGTTTCACAGAAAGAACAAATAGCAATATACTCAAGTCATGTTGATTTACAATTAAAATGTTATTTGATCATAATAGATCTATCTACATGTGACAAAAAATATTAGGTCCTTCCATTGTAAAATTGCAGGCACTGCAAAAGCACATCTAAACATACCCCTAGGATTGTTAATGTATACGGAAGGCACTCTAGTGTTGCCAAACTGCAAATATTGTTAAATAGCCTTAGATTTTTTATAAATAAAACTAGGACTAGAGTTAATAATTTTAACAAACAATTACCTTTAAGAATCTTCCAATTATCAAGGATAACATTTTAATACCTAAATTATCAATCATCATTGGTAAAAATGTTTTTTTTTTATAATTAGTGTTTGCAACATTTGAAGACATTATAGAAACACCTGCCAAAAAATCGGAGGAAAAACTCATTTCTGTTTTGTATTATTTCATTCACAGTTGACTCTAACCTAGCTCGCTTATAACCTTTAGAATGGAACACCTCAATTTATTCATTAATACCATCCAAAAATGTGATCTTCTATGGTTAGTCTGGAAAGCCTGACTTCTTGTCTGCAAGGTATGTTATTTTTAATAAAATTCGGGTGAGCAATGGGTATAAATAGTGGTTAGAAAAACCTGCTTTTTAAAAATCTCACTTAAAAATCTACCATTAACAAAATCACATCTGAGTGAAACATCCAAATATGGAACAGTATGACCCACTTGTCCTACTGTAAAAACTAAACAAAAATCAGTACTGATGTTAACCTTAATAACAAACTATTCATTGTCTTCTTTAGAACCATAAGTACTGAAAAATAAATCATTGACACATCTCTTATAAAAAATATATGTGCTTAAAAAAAGCTATGTTAACTAAATCTGTGACTCCCACTATCCCATTAGCAAGTTGGAAAAGGAGGGTGCAACAGTAGCCCTCATTGCAATGTCTTTCAACTGCTGATAGTACTTAACATTAAAATGAAAAAAAAAGTTTTCCAACATCACTTTTATGAGTAAACAGCAAGTGCTGATCATAGTGTTAGAAACATTAATCTTAGCAGACAAAAAACTCTAAGGTATTCCAAACCTTTGTCAATAGGAATACTCATATAAAGTGACTTAACATCAAGTGTAAATAAAGTAACTTGTGTGATTCCAAATTTTAAAAATTGTTATAGCATTTTAAAAATCCCACAAATCCTTAACATAACTGTTTAACTCTTGTACCAAAGGATTAAATAATGAATCTAAAAAATAGATATCCCTTCAGTAACAGAAACCAAGACTATTGGGCTGAAGGGTAAAGGAAATTATTGAGAGTGTAATTTAGGTATATCAAAAGTACAGCTTTCTTAGGAAATTCTACACTCATAAACTAATACATATCTACAGTGATATGTTCATTGACCAGCAATTCTAACAATACATCACAGATATATTGATATTTTGAATATCTACCAAGGACACCTATTTATATTGGCATGTGTTGTTTAGCATTGTTTCCATCTCTCTAACATAATCAGTGTGATACATGATAACTAGTCCACTACCCTTGTCAGCCTTCATGAATCTTTATTCTTATTTCTTAGTTAAATCCATTAACATGTACCTTTCTTTCTAAGTTAGATTAAAATGCATATTTTTAGGTTTCATGTTACACAAACTAATAATATATCTTTCACAAAAATCTGAAAGACCTGGATAGTGGTCTGCAGTGGTGGATTGAATGCTGTAGGTCTTTGAATTTGCTAATGTCAGAAGACTTAAACTCTTTAAAAACATATTGCAAATTCCATTTCTTACAAAACAATTTTAAATCCAGCTATGTCCTTGATAGATTAGCATGTTTACTTGGTATAAACAACACCGCTTTTCCCAATAAACAAATGTGTTCATTGGTGAAAGTTTTCTTAGTGAAATTGAAAATATTATCAGCTAAAGTAACACATTTGTCCAAAAAAAAATACTTTCTCATAAAATCTATTTGCCACATCTTCAGTTTCTCCCTCTCCCCTTATTAGATTGCCATCCTCACATGTTCTACTTTGACTCATCCCACTAAAATAATTCTAACAACCTAGGAGCGCGGAACTGTTGGTTTGCTTTTCTCTTCAATCTCCTTGGTTGTTCTACCAGAAAAACATCATTGTTCTTATGATTACAAGTGTCAGTATTAACATTTCTCTTAGTTCCAGTAGCTTGAGGCATGAGTGTATTATAAAGTCGTGTATCAATACGCATGTTAACACAGTGAGCAAGGCCCTGGAAGCAGGAAGCAAATAGGCAGTACTTTTATTGTAGGCTGTTGTATCTCATAATAACTTCCTCTTCTCCCTTTCTATAATAGTAAGCACACCTCTGTGAAAAGTGGTGAAAATGTTATCATTATCCGAAAAAACATGACTTTGATGCAAAAAAAAAAAAAAAGAAAAGAAAAGAAAAAGAAATGCACTTAAAAATATCCTTCAACTCGTCATTTAAAGTTTGACTAAACTGCTCATTATGCTCTATGACCGTTTTCAACAATTCCAAGCCTAAATTATTGATAAAATCAACCAGCTTATTATAGAATTGATCATGCAAGTCCAAACCATTGGGAAACGTACAAACTCTGAGACCCTTAGTAACAATTTTTAAATCAATACCCTCACAAAATAGTAGTTCTCATATATCAAACTTTGGTACTTAGTGCATTTCTTTTCAAAAGTTTTCAAAAGTTTGCCAAATTTCTTTAATCCTAATGGCCTCATTATTAGTAACTTCAAAATAATGGTTGGAACTATGATTTTACAGTAACCTTATTTCCTTCTATATTTATAATACTTGGAATATGTACCATTCTTTCATTTTCTTTTTTTAATACAGCACAGCATTCCCAACCCCAGTCTATAAACCACTATTATCATAAATTTGTAATGTCTATAACATTTTTCATACAGTCTTTTAAAATTCCTTTAGTTATTCTTTTCCTACTTCAGTTTGAAACTGAACATTATTTTTTTTTCTCTCTATTAAATGTTTGCAAAACATAGAAGTTCCATGGGTTACAGTTTTTGTTTAGTTCCAAAAACGTCTCTGTGTACTGCCCATATCCCAACATAATGCCGCAAAAAGTATCTTTATTAGTATGAATGAATGTTCTTACCTCTTTTAGTGAAATCCCCAATGGTGCTATTATGTTATCCCAGATGTCATACCTATCCATCTCTTTTTCTTATTTACAACATATTCTTACTAAATACTTCTTTCTCCATAATTTCATCTTCTTTTCTTTCTCCCTGTATAATCAAGTCTCCATACAAATTCTGCTTTTGCCTTATCACTTCCTCCACTTTTTCTTCTTTGTGAGTTCTCTCGATAATATCTCCCACAACATCACCTTTTTATTTTCTGTTCACTCTGATTAATTAAATCCTGAGATAAGCATTATGCAATCTTTCCAATTGGAGGGATGTAATAATATATCCTTTTTGCAACTCGATCTCTGTCTTAAACAGTTGCTCCTAGAAATCAACTTCTGAGTCTTGGGAAGGTACGATCACCTTTGCACTACCCTGCACACCAACCTCTCCCTTCTCGGTGCATGCAGCCACAGGTCACATGCCTCCACCTCCACCTCCACCTCATCTTCCTTTTGCAAAGGCTTGACTATCTTCAAATCCACCATATCCTGTGATACCTCTTTCCCTGTAAACTGTTATTCAGACTCTACACTCAAACAAAACATTTTTTTCTAACATGATCATGGCTACCGTACTCCTACCTACTTCTTTGAGCCACTGTGCACCCAGACTGGAAGAAGTAAACTCCACAACAACCAATGTCCCCATTCAAAAAAGTAGGAGACGTTCTCTGATGCTCTAGCCACATTTCCTCTTGCAGTATCAATACCACCTTGGGTCTTCCCTGTAAAAAAGGCTACCAGCATAGGGGGGGGGGTAGCATGGTCAGCAAAGAATAAATGCATAAATAAAAATAAATAAAATAAAGGTACAGCTATAAAGAAGATATATAATATAATACTGCTTTTTTAGAGGATGACAATTCTTATCCTGATGTTTCCATTTTTAATTTAAATTGAAACCTTAGACAAATCATTATTAGTTTATATATGCTACCATTCAAAAATATATAAAATTCAGGATGTGTTTTAGAAGAATTTAATAAGGATCAATCTGGATTAATTACTTTTCTCTTAACCTGAACAAGTGAAAAGCTGCAGCTTTTATGTAAATCATTATCACATTCTATTTCTCTTGCATAGCTGCCCTACATCTGTATAATTCCTTGTTCAGCTATTACATTCTCCACCATTTATGTATGCACATTAGCTTCTAAAAGGAAAACTGTAAAAATTTGTCTTACTATCCTACCATACAGAAAATGTCATATTTGAGGTCACTGTGACTTCTTTTCCTTTTTCTTTTTTTAATTAATCTTCACTTGTTTTTAATGTGATTAATTTTCTCACTGCTGTTATTTTCTTTTACAGTATCGATTTCTTGAAAGAAAATCTACGGTATGTTACTTCTTCCTATTTTTTCTTACTGGATGTAGTTGTTAAGTTCAAGTACTTAAAATATGTGTAAAACAAAGATGAAATCCAAAGTGCTAAATTTAGAAAAACATTGATCAAGGAAGCAATAGAATATACTATGATGTCATTTTTGTTTGTGAAACACAACATAAATATAATGTAATGCAGGATGGCTGTGTGCCCCATATCACTAATGGGGCCCTATGCTATCCAAAACCTCAAACTATAAATATGTAAACTCTATGATATCTAAATAAAAAAATGTTGCATTGTGCTACAAAACATCCCAGATGCAGCACAGACCAGTGGCCAGATTGTGTAAGTCTACCTCTCAGCCAGATAACAGAAAACACAGGGACAAACAGAAGAGTGCATTAGGGGCTGTCCACAGTATGAAAATACATCAATATAGAAATATGTGAAACTTTGACAGGGGAGGTGGAATGCAGTAAAGGAACAAGATAACTAAAAATGAAAAATCACCCAATAGAAATGTCACCAGTGAAGAAGAAGGCACGTTTGTTCTATTATGTGCTTTCATCCAAAACAGGACTTCATGAGAATAAACTAAAATGAACATTCACAATATTTAAACTATGGAAATGCACAGACTTAGATAAATATACCGTTGGAAGAAAAATTGGATAATCACAGAGCAAAACCAATGGAGTAACACACTGGCTGAAGTAGGAACATATTTATTACCAAACAATTAAAACTTAGCTGCCAAATAAATAAATTATTTATTTGGTAACTAAGTTTTATTTTTTTGGTAATAAATACATTTCTACTTCAGCCAGTGTGTTACTCTGTTGGTTTTGTTTTGTGATTCACAATATTTAAACTAAAACCAGCCAATAGAAATCAAAAATAAAACAATTAAAGAATTAATTACATATTTTTACATTTAAAGAAACAGTTTCATAAAAGTTTTCACTACAAATTATCTGACATAATTTTATCTTTTAAAAAAAATTAATGTTAACAGTCTCATTCAGCCTGGGGAACGTATCAGCCTACTATCTGATTTGCCACCAAGTGTCTTTCTTTTCAAGGAAATACATAATACAACCTCCCCTATAATCTAAAGCAATCCATTCTAAAACAATAAAATAAAATTTGTTGAAAGCACCACAGATCAGATAATGCTTAAACAAAGCACTATTTTCATTGTTTTTTTGTAGTGTAATATACATGTTCTTTTTCTTCTTTGGGATAACTTATGAGTAGTCATGGCCACATAAAATGTTTCACAGAAAGAACAAATAGCAATATACTCAAGTCATGTTGATTTACAATTAAAATGTTATTTGATCATAATAGATCTATCTACATGTGACAAAAAATATTAGGTCCTTCCATTGTAAAATTGCAGGCATTGCAAAAGCACATCTAAACATACCCCTAGGATTGTTAATGTATACGGAAGGCATTCTAGTGTTGCCAAACTGCAAATATTGTTAAATAGCCTTAGATTTTTTATAAATAAAACTAGGACTAGAGTTAATAATTTTAACAAACAATTACCTTTAAGAATCTTCCAATTATCAAGGATAACATTTTAATACCTAAATTATCAATCATCATTGGTAAAAATGTTTTTTTTTTATAATTAGTGTTTGCAACATTTGAAGACATTATAGAAACACCTGCCAAAAAATGGGAGGAAAAACTCATTTCTGTTTTGTATTATTTCATTCACAGTTGACTCTAACCTAGCTCGCTTATAATCTTTAGAATGGAACACCTCAATTTATTCATTAATACCATCCAAAAATGTGATCTTCTATGGTTAGTCTGGAAATCCTGACTTCTTGTCTGCAAGGTATGTTATTTTTAATAAAATTCGGGTGAGCAATGGGTATAAATAGTGGTTAGAAAAACCTGCTTTTTAAAAATCTCACTTAAAAATCTACCATTAACAAAATCACATCTGAGTGAAACATCCAAATATGGAACAGTATGACCCACTTGTCCTACTGTAAAAACTAAACAAAAATCAGTACTGATGTTAACCTTAATAACAAACTATTCATTGTCTTCTTTAGAACCATAAGTACTGAAAAATAAATCGACACATCTCTTATAAAAAATATATGTGCTTAAAAAAAAGCTATGTTAACTAAATCTGTGACTCCCACTATCCCATTAGCAAGTTGGAAAAGGAGGGTGCAACAGTAGCCCTCATTGCAATGTCTTTCAACTGCTGATAGTACTTAACATTAAAATGAAAAAAAAATGTTTTCCAACATCACTTTTATGAGTAAACAGCAAGTGCTGATCATAGTGTTAGAAACATTAATCTTAGCAGACAAAAAACTCTAAGGTATTCCAAACCTTTGTCAATAGGAATACTCATATAAAGTGACTTAACATCAAGTATAAATAAAGTAACTTGTGTGATTCCAAATTTTAAAAATTGTTATGGCATTTTAAAAATCCCACAAATCCTTAACATAACTGTTTAACTCTTGTACCAAAGGATTAAATAATGAATCTAAAAAATAGATATCCCTTCAGTAACAGAAACCAAGACTATTGGGCTGAAGGGTAAAGGAAATTATTGAGAGTGTAATTTAGGTATATCAAAAGTACAGCTTTCTTAGGAAATTCTACACTCATAAACTAATACATATCTACAGTGATATGTTCATTGACCAGCAATTCTAACAATACATCACAGATATATTGATATTTTGAATATCTACCAAGGACACCTATTTATATTGGCATGTGTTGTTTAGCATTGTTTCCATCTCTCTAACATAATCAGTGTGATACATGATAACTAGTCCACTACCCTTGTCAGCCTTCATGAATCTTTATTCTTATTTCTTAGTTAAATCCATTAACATGTACCTTTCTTTCTAAGTTAGAATAAAATGCATATTTTTAGGTTTCATGTTACACAAACTAATAATATATCTTTCACAAAAATCTGAAAGACCTGGATAGTGGTCTGGAGTGGTGGATTGAATGCTGTAGGTCTTTGAATTTGCTAATGTCAGAAGACTTCAACTCTTTAAAAACATATTGCAAATTCCATTTCTTACAAAACAATTTTAAATCCAGCTATGTCTTTGATAGATTAGCATGTTTACTTGGTATAAACAACACAGCTTTTCCCAGTAAACAAACTTGTTCATTGGTGAAAGTTTTCTTAGTGAAATTGAAAATATTATCAGATAAAGTAACACATTTGTCCAAAAAAAAATACTTTCTCATAAAATCTACTTGCCACATCTTCAGTTTCTCCTTCTCCCCTTATTAGATTGCCATCCTCACATGTTCTACTTTGACTCATCCCACTAAAATAATTCTAACAACCTAGGAGTGCGGAACTGTTGGTTTGCTTTTCTCTTCAATCTCCTTGGTTGTTCTACCAGAAAAACATCATTGTTCTTATGATTACAAGTGTCAGTATTAACATTTCTCTTAGTTCCAGTAGCTTGAGACATGAGTGTATTATAAAGTCGTGCATCAATATGCATGTTAACACAGTGAGCAAGGCCCTGGAAGCAGGAAGCAAATAGGCAGTACTTTTATTGTAGGCTGTTGTATCTCATAATAACTTCCTCTTCTCCCTTTCTATAATAGTAAGCACACCTCTGTGAAGAGTGGTTAAAATGTTATCATTATCCGAAAAAACATGACTTTGATGCAAAAAAAAAAAAAAAAAAAGAAAAGAAAAAGAAATGCACTTAAAAATATCCTTCAACTCATCATTTAAAGTTTGACTAAACTGCTCATTATGCTCTATGACCGTTTTCAACAATTCCAAGCCTAAATTATTGATAAAATCAACCAGCTTATTATAGAATTGATCATGCAAGTCCAAACCATTGGGAAACGTACAAACTCTGAGACCCTTAGTAACAATTTTTAAATCGATACCCTCACAAAATAGTAGTTCTCATATATCAAACTTTGGTACTTAGTGCATTTCTTTTCAAAAGTTTTCAAAAGTTTGCCAAAGTTCCTTAATCCTAATGGCCTCATTATTAGTAACTTCAAAATAATGGTTGGAACTATGA
Source organism: Protopterus annectens (assembly GCF_019279795.1). NCBI lineage: Eukaryota > Metazoa > Chordata > Ceratodontiformes > Protopteridae > Protopterus > Protopterus annectens. The sequence continues at coordinate 123,227,611 of NC_056736.1, read as the reverse complement.
TTAACAAATGTATTAGACATGTTAGCAAGGAAATCTAAAGCAGTAATCACACTTCCTGCTAATTGAATCCATTCAGGGGGCAAATTAGTAAAACAAATTTTTCCTATGCATCGAGGGTCAGAAAAAATATTCTGAAAATTAGCTGTATTACAGTGTTGTCTAAATTGTCCAGAAAACATAGAAGTAGAAGATTTAAAGACTGGTCTGCAGGTTTTCAAATACAGTTGCATCTCATCTGGGATAGACTGAATAGTTTACATAACATCCAAATTTCCTTCTTCAAAAATGCCATATCCAAAACCTTGGACAAATTAAATCACAACAATAAACTCCAATGCCAAGGAAAGATAGGGTGAGCAAATTTAAAGATAATAATGAAATATCACCCAATAAAAATACCACCAATGAAGAAGAAATATTTATTCTATTAAGTGATTTTGTCTGAAACAGGACTTCATCAGAATAAGCTAAATTGAAAATTCACAGTATTTAAACTAAAGCCAGCCAATAGAAGTCTACAATAACACAATTAAACAATTGATTCCATATTTTAACACTTAAAGAAACAGTTTCATAAAACTCATTACTACAACTTATCTGACATATTTTTTATCTTTTAAAAAGCATTTAATGTTAACAATCTCATTCAGCCTGAGACATTTATCAACTTGCAATCTGATTTGAAAACCTGCAGACGAGTCTTAAAAGACTTAAATCTTCTATTTCTATGTTTTCTGGACAACTTAGCTAACACTAAAATACAGAAAAATTTCAGAATATTTATTTTTCTGAACATTGATCCATGGGGAAAATTGTTTTAATAAATTCTCCCCCTTTGTCTTCTGAAAGGGTTGAGTCATCAGGAAGTGTGAGTACTGGCTTAGGAAATTTTCTTGGTAACATGTCTAATCCATTTGTTAATCACGATTCCAATCATTTTTTAGAAGAGAATAATAATAAAGCCATTGGGATTAAGGAACTTTTGAAAACTTTTGAAAAGAAACTCAATATGTACCAAAGTCTGATTTATGAGAACTACTATTTTCATATGTATATCTCTTTAAAATTAATCCTAAGGGTTTCAGAGTTTACAAGTTTCCCAGTGGCTTGGATGTACATGATCCTTTTTATAATAAGTTGGTTGATGTTTACAATAACTTAAGTTTGAAACTGTTGAAAATGCTCAAGGAGCATAATGAGGAGTTTATTCAAACTTTAAATGATGAGTTAAAGGATGTTGATAAGTGCATTTCTGTTTTTTTGCATCAGTCATGTTTTGTCAGATAATGATAAAATTTTCACCACTATTCACAGAGGTGTGCTTACTATTATAGTAAGGAAGAAGAGGAAGTTATTACAAGATATAACAGCCTACAATGAAGGTGCCGCCTATCCACTTCCAGGTTCCAGTTCACAGGGGCATTTATATCATCTTATCGAAAGATGAAAATAGAGAATGCTATTTCATTGGCCCCAAAAGATCTAAACATGAAAATATTGAATATTCAGAACAGTGATTTTTTTCCCATGGAAAAAAATTGCTCCTCCGAAACACATACTCACAACATAACTACACACATACACTTAAATTCCTACATCTAATGCTACACTAAACTAAACATACTCTACTATCTACCCACTTACCTTAACCCAAACCCTAACCCTAAGGTCCGTAACTATCGCACACTCATCTAACCCGCGCCCTAATCCTAACTCACTTAAACCACCCCTAACCCTAAAGTCTGTCACTATCGCACACACGCCTAACCCGCAGCCTAACCCAAACTCAGTTAACCCATCCCTAACCCTAACATGCAAACAATCGCACACTTACTTGAACCCAACCTGTAACTTTCCACCACAGCGCTAAGAATAGCGAAGCTGCAGAAACAGCCAACTGAATTCTTTCCCGAGGAAAGAATTTGCTGTTCTGCAGCTTTGCTATTCTTAGCTTTCACTGAATAGTGTTCGATATCAGAACATTCGAAGTTTTAATACTTCAATGTTCTGATATAGACTCTTCCCAGGGTACTACTCAGTGAGTTGGCATGTCTATTGATGCATGAATTTCTAATAGAGTCATGCTTTAAGTCCCTCAAGCCACTGGAACTAACAGAAATGGCAATACTGAAACCTGCAATCATAATAATAATTTTTTTTTTCCAGTAGAGCAACCTTGGAGATCTTAGAAGAAAATGAACCAAGAGTTCAATACTCCTCAGAAGTTGGAATTATTTCAGGGGGACCAGTCAAAGCAATACATATGAGGGCAACGATCCAACAAGGGGAGAGGGAGAAATCGGAAATGCAACAAGTAGATTTTATGGGAAAGTTTTGTTATTTGGACAAATGTGTCATTTTGTCTGACAATATTTACAATTTCAGTAAGGAAACTTTCAACAATGAACAAGTTTGTTAATTAACAAAAGGGGTGTCATTTATATTTAGTAAATGTGCTATTCTACCTAGGAAATTGTTGGATTTAAAAGTATGAAACTGAACTTGGAATATGTTTTTAAAGATTTTAAGTCTTCTGACATTAACAACATTCAGAAGACCTACAGCATTCAATTCACCACTACAGTCCACTATCCAGATCTTTCATAAGGAAGCTTTTGTAACATGAAAACTAAAAATAGGTATTTTAATCTCACTTAGAAAGACAGGTATATGTTAATGGATTTAACTAAGAAACAAGGATTAAGATTCATGAAGGCTGACAATGGTAGTGTGTAATATGAAACCTAAAAATAGGTATTTTAATCTCACTTAGAAAGAAAGGTGTATGTTAATGGTTTTAACTAAGAAATAAGGGATTAAGCTTCATGAAGGCTGACAAGGGCAGTGGACTAGTTATCATGTATCACACTGATTATGTTATAGAGATATAAAAAATGCTAAACAACACATGTCAATATAAAATGGTGTCCGTGGTAGATATTCATTCAAAATACAAATATATAAGTGATGTATTATTAGATTTGCTGGTCAATGAACATATCACTGTAGATATGTATCAGTTTATGAGTGAAGAATTTCCTAGGATAGCTGTACTTTTTCGTGTACCTAAATTACATTCTCAAACATTTCCCGTACACTTCAGGCTGAAAGTCTCTGCTTCTGGTAGTGTTACAGAAGGGATATCTCTCTCTGTTTTTTTACTTTCTTTATTTAATCCTTTGGTACAAGGGTTAGACAGCTATGTTAAGGAGTCATGGAATTTTTTAAATTTGGAATCACTCAGTTTCCCTTGTTTACACTTGATGTTAAGTCATTTTATAGGAGTATTCCTATTGGCAAAGGTTTGGAATACCTTAGATTTTTTTTGTCTGTTAAGACTAATTTTTATAACACTATAATCAACACTTGCTGTTTATTCATGGAAGTGATGTTGGAAAACATTTTTTTTTTCATTTTAGAGGTAAATACTGTCAGCAGTTGAAAGGCATTGCAATGAGGGCTACTGTGACACTCTGCTTTGCCAACTTGCTAATAGGATGGTGGAAGTCCCAGATTTTAGTTAAGATATATATTTTTTTAAGCAACACATATTTTTTGTAAGAGATTCATTAATGATTTATTTTTCATTACCGATGGTTCTAGAGAAGACATTGAACAGTTTGTTGCTGAGGTTTTTAGTTTTTTATAATAGGACAAGAGGGTAATAGTGTACCCTATTTGGATGTTTTAGTTCCATCCAATTTTGTTAATGGTAGATTTTTAAGTGAGCATTTTAGAAAATCATGTTTTTTCTAACAATTTATATTACACCAGTACTCATCCTATTTTATTAAAAATAATATACCTCACAGACAGATGATCAGACTTTCTAGGCTAACTATGGAAGAGCACATTTTTTGGATGGTATTAATTAATTGAGATGTTCTTAATAGAGGTTATAAGCAAGCTAGGTTTGAGTCCACTACAAATGAAATGCTACAAAAAAGAAATGCACTCCCCACCCCCATTTTGTTGGCAAGTGTTTCTATAAGGTCTTCCAATGCTACAAATATTAATTATAAAAATAGTTTTGTTTTAGGATTGACAGCTGATAAATTGGGTATTAAAATTTTTATTTTGATAATTGGAAGGTTCTTAATGGTAATTCTGAGTTGCATAAAATTATTAACTCTGAATTAACTCTGATCCTAGTTTTATTTACAAAAAATCTGAAGTTATTAAACAATATCTGGAGCTTGGAAACACTGAAGTGCCTGCCATACATACTAACAAACCTAGGGTTCATAGGTTCATAGGTTCATATGCTGGTACTAGGCTATCAGCCTTAGGTCCTATACAAGCCTAGCCATAACAATTCCCTGGCTATTTCTTCCCACATTATTTCTGGGAATTTATGTTTGGATGTGTTTTTTGCAGTGCCTGCAATTGCATAATGGAAGGACCTAGTATTTTTGTCACATTTTGATAGCTCTATTATGATCAAAGAGCATTTTAATTGTGATTCTACAAGACTTGCATATATTGCTATTTATTCTTCTTGTGAAGCATTTTTTGTGGGCATGACTACTTGTAAGTTATCCCAAAGAATTAAAGAATATGTATATTTCATTACAACAGAAGATGAAAATAATGCTTTGTTTAAGCATACTCAGATCAGTGGCACTTTTAAGAAGTTTTATTTTACTGTTTTAGAATGGGTTGCTTTAGATTATAGGGGAGGTCTTCAAAAGAACACCCTTGAAAAGAAGGAAACTTGTTGGCAAATCAGACTGCAGGCTGTTAAATTTCCTGGGCTGAATGAGACTGTTGATACTAAATAATTTTAAATGATAAAAATTATGTCAGGTAAGTTGTAGTGTATGAAAGTGTTTCTTTAAGTGTTAAAATATGTATTTAATTATTTAATTGCTTTGTTGTTGATTCTATTGGCTTGTTTTTGTTTGCATGCTGTGAATGTTCACTTTAGTTTATTCTGATGAGATCTTGATTAGAAAGAAAGCACTTCATAAAATAAAAGTTTATTTTTCATTTGTGACACTTTTATTGGGTGATATTTCCTTTTTAGTTTTGAATTTGTTTACCCTACCTTTCCTTAGCATTGGAGTTTATTAAAGTAACATTATACCTACATCCTACCAGTCCTGAGAACATCAGAGTTTGGTCAGAGCACCTCTCCAATAATGTGAATCTCATTTAAAAGGAAGATATAGGTTCACAGGTTCATAGGAGGTTACTAGGCTAGTGACCCTAGAGTCCTTACAAGCCTAGCCTTGTAAATCCCAAGTTGCCTTAATTATTTTTCATTAGATGAATGTAATCCAAAGAATGAGTCTATGATAAACACCAACTACCCCTGTCCATGAGGGACATGGGAGCCACCCCCAGGGTGAATTTGCAGTCTCCCATCCATTTGTCCAAGTTGCGCTTGAATAGGGTCAGTGAGGAGCTCTGGTTCATGTGATTTGGAAGTTTATTCCAGAGTAGCAGCAATCTCTGGTAAATATAGCTGTCTCTCCAGCATATTCTATTAATGTCACAGGCTAGGGTCAGATCCCTAGAGTGAATGAATCCTGTGCCATTTAACTTGCAGATGTGCAGCATATTTATCAGGGCAGGGTCAGAGACTGCCTTGTACACCAGGCACAAGTCCTCTCTCAGCAGCCTATAGGATACAAAGTACAGTGACAATCTATTCATGTAAGTCATGGTTTGGAGGCCCTGTATTTTCTTGGTGAGAAACTTCTATGGTCTCTCAGCTGCTACAGGTGTCTGTTGAGGCATATATAAAAGAGAGCAGTGTACTCTATTAATGGTCTGATGAGGGTCTAGGACAGTGGAGTTATAACATCTTTAGACCTAGATATGATGTCCTTACCTATGAGATGTGCAGCATAGAAGGCTTTCCCTACCACTGTGCAACTTGCTGGTCGAAGTTCAGATTGTTCAGATTGCTATCAACCTGTGTTCCCAGATCTCACATCACTGGGTCTGAGCTTAGGGGGGGTGTTGTTAGTATTGTAATTAGCAGGGAATTCCACTTTGCCAAAGAGGGTAATAATACACTTTTTTGCCTTTAATTTTAGATCGTGGCTTTGGCACCAGTCATTTGTCTGTGTTAGCCTCTCCTGTAATATGTTAACATCATTGGGGAACTCAATGACTGAATGCAGTTTGCAATAATCAGTGAACTTGGTAAGCCAAAGGCCATCTACTTTAGCCTGGGCTTTTGAGAAATAGATTCCAAACATAAAGGGCCCAGCACAGATCTTTGTGGTATGCCACTAGTGATGGGTTTGCTGGTACAGGTGGAATCACCATCTTTCACAGTATGGGTTCTGTTGGTGAGTCAATTGGACACCCATCTAGTGATGTAAAGGTTAATCCCAAGCTGGGAGAGTTTCTCAATGATATTTGAGTGGGGTATTGCGTTAAAAGCCTTGGCTATATCAAGATAGGCAGTATGAACTGTTTTACCTTCATCCAGGTCTTTGGAGACTTTCTCAAAGAAATCTACTAGGTTTAATAAGCATAATCTACCCTTAATTAAGCCAAACTGGATTGGGTTTTGAGTTTGAGCGCTGCCTATGCCCTTGTTCATATGGTCCATGATGATTATTTCCATAGTGCTGCAGATGAGGCTGGTTACACTTATGAGTCTATAGTTCTTAGGGACAGTTGATGCCCCCCCCCCTTTGTGCAAGGAGATTACTGTTGCTCTTCTCCACTCTGCTGTAACAAAGCCAGTTCTGAGGCTAGGGTTAAAGAGAATGCCAAGTGGGTCCACTACTTCCTGTTTTTCATTGCTTATTAAGCAACGTGTGATATTATCTGGTCCGACTGAGGTTGTGTTTTTGGCTTTGGTGAGTGCAGATTTGACCTGATCTCTAGAGATACTAAAGACAGGACTGATCTCAGGTATGCTTTGGATATGGGTGGTGGGGACAGGGGGAAAAGTTTGCACCAGATCTGTCAGCTAGTAAGTTGGCAATTTGCTCTGGTATAGTATGACTGGTAGAGCTAGGCATTCCATTTAAGATTTTGGACATGAAACCCTGAGAAAAATTGACTCATACACTCAGTCCACTTGCAATATATTCTCAATTTCTTAAAAAAGTGAGCCACAGAAGCACTTAGACTATAGGTGTCAACAAATAAAATTTTTAGTGGAATGTAACAAATCTGCAGATTGACATAGAAAAGAATGACAGGCCTCAAGAGATCTAAACCCATGTTTTGCCTTGTGATATTCTCTATAATTGTGCAAGCTGTGCCACAAAAATGTTCAGACTGAAGATGTCATTAAACATTTCAGGGCAATGTAAAACATTTGCAGAATGCAAACTGGATATTAAAAAACAGCATACAACTTCAGGGGATTAGAACCTGACACCCACTGCATTGACACTGTTCAAATCACTTCATGAGTACAAAGAGCCATAGCAGCAGGTTAGCATTACTTTATTTCATATTTGCATGGTGATGTACCTCAACACATAGCCCATTTGAACAACCAGTGGCAACATGCATAGTGCATGACATCGACTGGACTTCATTTTTGCCATACGTCAAGAAGTCCTATTTCTTGTCAGTTCTATATAGGCATCAGTGCTGCTCTGTTCATTGTGCAACATATGAACACAGAAAGATTATTTTATTGTATAAGCCCTTTTTAGGGATGTGTTTGATAGGTTTATCTTTTTTTTTTTTTACCAGATTAAAAGTTGAAATGGAAGTATAAGACAAAGATGAAAAATGAACTTAAGGTAGGAAAATAAGGACTGATCTAGATGGGGATGGGATAGGCCTGTGGCTTTGAACTTCTTAGCCCAGTAATCCTGGACAAATCCAAAATTAGTTGCAAATATTTAATGACTTAAATCCTCAAGGATTTTCCAGAAAAGTAAAAAAAAAAATATTAAGATGAGCATATCAAACAATAAAAGCCAATCAGTTTTCACTAGTCAAATATCAAGGGAGGTATGGGTAGGAGTAGTTTCTATGTGTAACAGGTGCCTTTTCATTTTTATTTTTTTAAAGAAGAAATAGTTGGAGAAGGAAGGAAATCAGAGAAGTAAAAGTGGGAGGCTAGGTGGCAGGCAAAGACAGACATGACTGACAGGATGTGGGTTACACAATGAGGGATGGGGCACACAATGATGAGGAACATATCGGATAAAAAAAGGAAAGACAATGATAAGGAGAGGATTGTACAACATACATGTATGGACATGGACACAAAATGGAGGGGGATACTAAGCTGGGAAATAGGGTGAGGTGTTTGCAGATGCAGTGGATGCTGGCTTAGACACAGTGAGAAATTATTCTTCACACGGGGAATTGTCACTATGGATTCTGATCCAAAAGGTGGAGTCAGTCCTGGGTAGGGACATGACTCAAGGAGTTGCTGGAAGATGGTCTCTTTGTGACCAATGTGGACATCCAACTGCCTGTCTATTATCTCCCCAACAAACTCTGGCAATTCCTGATAGGTAACAAATGTGTCCTCTCCATTTGCACTCTGCTGGTTGGTACCACTGTACCACCCTATGGTGCAGAGCCACCTGATGCAGGTGGTTCAAGTAAAGCAAGAGGTGTGGAGTCAACTGTGGGTGGCTGAAGCCCAGACAGCTTGGTGCCTCTGGTGGTGGTAGCACCACTGCTGCCACTTGTAAGAGCATGGCAGCCTTGACAGTGGGATTGGTGTAAATTGCTTTGTTTTTATATATAATAGTAAAACACATGGAGAGAAAAAAAAGTAGACCAAATACAGGTATTTAAGTGAAAGAATAGTGACAATGAAAATTGCATTCTTAACTGTGATACTGACATAGTTCAGCATAATACACTTTTAATAGTACTTCGTAAGCTGGAATATAATTGAATATAACATATGTGGGGGGCGGTGTCTATGGAAAAAGCCATCATCTTATGCACTCTAACAAAACAGAATAGTAAAAGTAGAAGCTATTTATCAAGCGACCCCATTTATGCTTCTGAACAAAGATGCTATACAGCTACAAAATTAGCATGCTAATCACACAAAGCATGCCAATCGCAGGTGATAAATGAAAGACAGATAGTTATGTTTTATATTGTGAAATGTCCAGCATACTGCTGCTCATGAATTCTACATATATGGACCATGGAATGATGCATGTTTATTACTGGAACAACTAAGGTAATTTTCCATGACAACACTGCTTTGTGTGTGTGTGTGTGTGGGGGGGGGGTGCTGGAATTAAGCTCAAAGTAATCAACACAATCTGAGGGCACACAGGCTTAATATGGTGATCCAAATGTCAATTATATAAGAGGAAGCATGCAAAACTGCATTTTCACAGTCCTATTACTACCCTTGAACTATGCTACAACTGACAGATGTGGTACTGCTGTATAAAAGGTAAGCATAATTATTTTAATGCCCTCTGCTGTTGCTGTGATATCAGAGATTTTATTTTTATAACAGCATATACGTATGTGTATATGTATATATATATCTTACCCCTTAAGTGTTCTATTCTGCTCCTGCACGTCTGTCTATTCCATTTAATCTCTACAGGACCTAGAGATATAAAAAGAGCATAATGAAATATTGGGTAGTGGTATAAAGTGCTTAGGCCAGAAACGTTTTTATAATTGCATTTGTAGTATTTTTATTGTTTATTAAATGACACGCCAAACTGAACAAAAATGAAACCATTATAATGCGAATGCTTCACTGCGAACTTTAAGCACATCATCTTAAAAAGAAACATAAAGCAGCACAAAAACAGTGTAAAGAAAAACATTTAGAGTGACAGTTAATGTTTGTTACAGCAAACAATAGTGCAGATGTTATGCATTCTACATTATACAATGACTGGCCATTAATATTGTAAAGTGAGCACGCTGATTGGCCAGCACAACCAGCATGCCTGTTGTAAATCCGAGAATATACTAACGGAAAAAGGTCTGGTTGCCCAGACTTTTTTCCATTGTTACATTCTGTAGGTTTCTAGACTCCAGATATGCAAGAAAAACAGGATAGAGGAAATACTATGAAAATCAGGTAAGTTATTTAAAACTAAAGAAACATACCTGATTTTCTTTGTATTTCCTCCATTCTGTCTCTCTCCTACCCCTAAACTGTCCAAAACCTTTTTTTTTTTTAAAAATTAAAAAAAAAGAAAGAAAAAGAAAACAAAAATGGAGCGACGGAGACCTTGTTTTCTCTGTTGCTTCCTTTCCAAACCACTGATGTACTGGGTTTGCATGGGAACGCAAGTCCCATACATATGCACAGTACATCAAAAAAAGGCACCAGGAAATTGCCAGCCACAGAAGGACAGCATGGTACTGTTATAAGGACATTATTTAAGAAAAGTAAGTATCTTTTTCTTAAATAATGTCATTGTATAATAGCAAAAAACAACTTTGTGGTGTGGTATATTAAGATTTACCCATGGTTGGCTTTATTTAATCACTCTGGCTTCACCCTCATGATTAAAGAACACCAGCCATGGGTAAAACTTAATATACCACACCAACGTTGTTGGTTATTGCTTAATAATTCCACACTAGGGAGATTGTTTGTTGAATATGGCACCATTGTATTAATGAACCACCAGAAGAGAGAAGAGCAGCCATTCTCAATAAAAAACAGTGGTTGATATTGCTCCACTGATTGGGTAAGTTAACTATAATTCATAAAAATGTCTATTGATATTTCTATGAAGAATGAGCTTGTCTGACAATGGGAATGAATAATTTGAGAGACATCCTTCCTCTATTCTTCTAGTGTTCAGTAAAATAATCTTACCAAAGCTAATATCATACAAATTAAATAAGACTTTTCACTTAACTGATATACAGAATGACATAAAGTACACAGATGCACCACTCAGACGTTTTTGTCACTGTTAATCAAATCATTATATAAAATATGGTAAACCAGAGATAGCAGACATTCATTTAATCCAGAAACAATAACAAGCAAAATTCACAGTAGAAAAAAAGAACTGGTGTCAGTAATTGACTTTAATGTTTTGATTTGTAGAAAAAGTTTAACATGTAAAGCAGATTTACAAGCTCCCAAAAAATGTGAAATACATCTGTTACAGAATCACTCCTATACAATGAATAATTGTATAATATTGGTATCATCATAACTGCTAATTTGTGTTTAATCAGGAAACTGAGGACTAACGCCTATGTATATCCTGGGATTAATGATATGTGTTCAATAATATGCATACTTAGGTTAAAAGCCCTGGAACGTTAATTTTAGTTAAGTCTTAGTAATTAATTATGTGTTTTTTTATGGTGAAGAACTTTGTTGTTAACTGAAAGTGACATTTGTGAAGTCTTTTGCTGAAGCTTCCTACTGTTGGATAGCTTTAATTTTTAATTGAATTTAAATTGTTCTTAATTACTATTTTTCAATTATATCCAATTAATCTTTGATCGTATATATGGTTGTAGTGTTGTTTGAATCTTTGTCTGAAGAAGTGCATATATGTTTGGTGCATGAAAGCGCTTACAATAAAATTTTAACAACACTCATAGACTTTTTTTCTAGTTGGACTTAGCTGAGTTTACCACTTGTTTTCGTTTTTTAATCAGGAAAGCATGGTGTAAAATGAACATTTCTGGTGTATGAATTTGGAATTGTATAGATTTTTATAAGCATTACAATAAACAGTTACTCATTCTAGACGTGCATTTATTTCTGTTAATTGTAATGGCAAAAATGTGAGATATGTGTGTCAGATTAGTAAATGTGATTTAAGAATAATTTTCAGAGAAATAAGAAGCCCTGTTATTTTTGTGCATGTTAGCTGCAATGAAACCAGCTTGAATTTGTTGCAATAAAACTTAAAACTTTGAGAAATTTGGTGACTGCTATCCTTATCAGGTATGATTATGGAGTATCACTTTTTTAATTAAATACCAGTGGTCACTCATTAAAACAACTGCATTTAGGGTGCAATTCTCCCAGATATAATACAAGCACAGATACAGATTTTCCAGAACAGAATAGTTTAGAAATCTTAGAGCCTCGTTGTTTATTAAGCTGCTGGCATTGGTGGTGAAGGATTTCACCCAGTATAATTCTTTGAATAACTGTTTCACTGACAACATTATGAGTGTTTGATATCAATAGCTTGAGTATGAAGGGTATTTTGAAAAAAAAGCATGACTATATGTTGAGGAAAGGAATCTAATCAGTCAAAATACCAAAACTGTTAATCTACAATTTAATTGCTGTTATTCAATGAGGTAAGCTGCTAAAATTCACATAAGAATGACTAAAGATGTTTAGTAGCATGACAATACTTGAGACAACATATAAAATTATAAATGTGGCATTTTAATCCTCTCTTGCCTTAACATTAGTGATATTATTCAACATGATTCACAGATTTCTATTATTCTAGAGAATCATGAATATAGTGTTATTAATGGTTTGATGAAGTCAAGCAAAATACACACACATACATTTTATATATATATATATATATATATATATATATATATATATATATATATATATATATATATATACATACACAAATTAGGCTAGGGTTGCATTTTACTCCCAGGTATTTCAGCTGATCAGCTGATTTAAAGAGAAGAACATACTAAGTGGTAGGTATGAGTGAATTATATTATCTGTACTTTAAGAAAAATTCATATATTAAGTTTAAGTTTATATGTGAATACTCTACCATACTTATTGACAGTGTGCTGCGGTAGCGTTGTCACCTCACAATAAGATGCTGTCCGGTTCGATTCTCAGCTAGAGCATCTTCTGCGTAGCGACATGCGTGAATGGGCATACCTTCATTGAAGTTTGTGTGTCAGGCCTGGCAAGCCGGTACGTAAAAATCAACTGCCAATCATTAGCGGACCGGAGTTCCGCTGTGGCTACCCCTAACCGGGAAAAGCCGAAAGACACAAACAAACAAACTTATTGACAGTTTCTGTGAGAGGAACAACTTTTGTTTGATTTTGGAATTATAAAAAGTTATCATCAGGAAATAAAGGCATACTTACATAATTATAATATTTTGTGCACAGTAATATGGGATCCTGTAGAATTTTAGAAAGGATGGTTGCAAAACTAGTATAAAGAGATGTACTTATAGGAGCTAACCTTGCCTAGTATCTTTCAAAATCATAATAGGGGACAATAACTGGCAAATTATAATGAGAGAAGTGGGAGTAAAGTCAGATACAGCATTTTATGACTTGGGTGAATCTGTATGGGAAGGCATTTGTAAACAACTGTAAATAGAAAAGGAACATGTGCTGGACTCAGGGCTTTCCAAACATGTAGAGAAACATGGTGTTTTGTTATTACTTCATCTATTAACTGGAATAGCTGTATATATTTAATATCAATATTTAATAATGAAATAGGTATGCAATTTTTGAATTAGGAGAGAAACTGAGATATATTTGGAATAAAACTTGTTTTTGAATTATTTAAAGATTTATCAGTGGACATATCTGTTTTATAAAGTTGTATGATCTTAATTGAACTAAGAATATTTCACATTAGAGATTCTTACAGAAAGAAATATCAAAGTCATCCTTAACCAGTTTAGGATTTGCACTTACAGTTTGAACATCTTCTAAAAATATGTCTGCAATTAATTAGCTAATTAAGTATTCTAGAAATATATTCTGAGGTGAATTAAGTAGAACGCATTCAAAATCCTACTGGTCTATGCTTTCATTTTTTGAGATATAGAGTTCTTTTTCTATATCATGGAATGCTTAAAGATATCTGTATCATGCAGTTCTAATGAAGTTGCCATTATTTTTAAATGATGAGATGTTGGAATGATGACATAATTTAAACTAACTAGATGTTTTGAGAGAATACAGCATATTCAGTTTATTTACCACTTACTTTGGTATGAAAAGCAACTGGTTGAAGGTGTGAAGTGATTTAAGTTCCTATTGTTTCTTTTGTTAAAGTGTAAAGATTATGTGTATTAAAGCCATGGTATAGTTCATTATCAAACTAAATTAAACTATTTTCCAGATAATAAATGCTCTCCTGATTATACTTCTTCAGATACAATGATATAAGCCCAACTCAGTATAACAAAGATTTTACTCACCAATCTACACTAGACTGGATCCTTGTATCTCATCCAACCAGTACTTCCTTTTCAGGCACACTCTCTATTTCCCTTAGTGAGCATCGATCCACATTTGCCATTAGAGTCAACACCCACCAACTAAAAACACATACCCTGAAATCAGTCTGAAACTTATATAACTTCAATCAACAAAAATGTAGTGATCTACTCAGAAAAATAAGCCGGGCACCTCTAAAATTGCTACCTCTCAATGATGCCATCCTGTACTTCAATTCTACCTTCTAAGTTCTTACACATACTTGGTACCCTCACTCCTATATGTACAAAAAGAATTTAATAGAATACAACCCCATGGCTTAGCAAAGACTGTAAAACTTGATGAAATAAAGAGACCTAGCCTGGGATGCCTGGAAACAAAACAAAGCATCATTCAATCATCTATTTAAAAAAAAAATATCTGCAATGATGTCACAAAACTAGTAAATAAAAATAAGAGACCCTATTACTCACACCTTCAATTCCAACACAAAAGCAACTCCAAAACATTCTGGCACTCAATATCAGCCCTACTCAACCCAGGTGCAAACAAATAACACTCCCCATCAACCAATGCCCCTCCATCTCTGATAGCCAAAAACTTTAATAAACACTTTATAAGATACATAGCTGACCTACTAACAAATACCTCCAACACTATACCCCCACTCATCCACCATTTCAGACACTAACAACATCACATCATCTACCTCTGACCTACTAACAAATACCTCCAATACTATACTCCCCACTCATCCACCATTTCAGACACCAACATCTCATCATCTACCTGTCGATAACAACACACATAATATACACAACAACCAAGCCTCTTTCTCATTTCAGCCCATACCAACAGCTACTATAAAAAGACTACTACTCAAACTAAAACTCTGCTTCACCTCAGAAGATAATCTCCTGCCACAACACCCTAAACTTGTCGCTGACTCAATCGCCTATCTAATCAGTATCCTAATCAATAAATCTTTATCTGAATCTGTAGTCCCTGCAATATGGAAATAATTTCACATCACTCCCATCCACAAAGAAGGAAACTCCACTGAACTGTCGGGTTTCCATTTGATATCCATTTTATCACCTATATAAAAATTCTCAAAAGATGTATCCACCAACAGTTAATGCAATACTTATTGCAAAATTATCTACTTACTCAAATTCAGCATGGCTTAAAACCTAGTCACAGCACATCTACAGCTTTGATATCCTTTGCAGAGACTGTGAATAGGGCCAAAGGGGAGAAAACTATGTATCCACAGTATTTCTTAACCTCTCCAAAGCTTTTGACACAGTTTGTCACCACCCACTCCTTAACACACTGTCTAACCTAGGTCTCTCCCATACCACAATATATTGGTTCCAAAGTTACCTTCAGTATCAGAAACAAGCTATAAAATGGTCACACAAACACTCACCCTTTCTCCATAACCCAACAAGAGTCCCTCAAGTCTCCATCCTAGGTTCTTTACTGTTTAATATATTCACAATCCATTTACATACTTCCTCTTCCCCGGAACACTTATTCCATATACTGATGATTCCACCATTATCTGTACCTCTCACACACTTCCTGAACTACTCTCCAACACACAAAAGTCTTTCACTGCTGTTGAATTCTGGCTCACAAATGCTCATTTTTTCTAAATCCCAAGAAAACTAAACTCATACTCTTTCACCCTAAAAACACCACCCCTGTCTCTGATCAACTTAAAATTCACTCAAGTGATAATATTATAATTGAAAGAGTACAGTTGAACAAAACTACTAGGAGTTGTTATTGACAATAAACTTTCCTTTGACCACCATATCTAAAAAAACATAAAGAAAACTCACCAGAAATTAGGACATCTATACAGAAAAAGATACTTCCTAAGCACTGTAATCAAAGTTATACTGGCTAAAACTTTATTGCTTCCCTCCTTATTCTATGGTGCCAACTATTCTGACCAATCTACAAATCTCTGTTAAGTCCAAAATGGAATAGTGGTATAATAAATTTGCAAAGTTTGCCACAAACTCCAAAGAGCACACACATCATTGTAAACAACTATGTGATCTAAACTGGCTTGAACTCCCCAGCCAACTTGCATATATCCAGCTATCTACTATGCACAATTTAATTTACATGTCCACTACCTGCCCTGCATTAGACAAGTTAGTCAAACCCTACATACCAAACAGATCCTTAAGATCAGAGGACAAAAATCTGTTAGCTATCTCTAAACCCTCAAAAAGACCATGCCACTGAATATACTCATACTGTCACAAGATTATGGAATTCCCTTCCCCAACTATTAGATCTACCCCAGGCCTAGCACTCTTCAAAGGCACATTAAAAGAATATCTAAATAACACATGGCTCTGTACCTGTAGAACTCCAGGTTAATCCCTCCTTTACCTCAGCAACCACTCTAGCTCTACCCCTCCTCTCTTTCTCTCTCTTTAAACTCCCACTAAGTCTGTCAAGCTCCCACCTTTTTCTCTTTTTGTCACATTATTTTTTATTTTATTTTATTTTACATTTATTGACCGGGCTAGTCCAACTGGATATATATCCATTTTCAGTAGAGGCCCGGGGAGAAAAGCTCCACAAGTTAAACATCCAAGTACATAAGGACAATGATATTTACAAAAGACATTTGAACTATTAATTAGACAGTCACACAAAACATGTCAAAAATTAGAAATGCAAATAATGTTCTTTATAAGCAATACCCGAACACACACATGCTATAAAAAAAAATTACACACAAGTCCTAAAATAAGTAGGCTAATTAGTTGATAAGACAGACACTATATACATAGGTATATGCTCTCAATAAGATAAGTGATAACACATTAAACTCGCAATCAATCTGTACTATCCTCCTGTCTCTTTAAACTCCCACTGAGTCTGCACTTTTAAACCCCAGTGCTATTATTCACTTTATTTGAACCTATGTGAAGCTTTCATGTAGGATTTCGAGTGGCATGATCACATTTCCAATGTAACATGTCATTTACTTCAGTATATAAGAAGCTTATTCTAACTCCCATCCACTATGTGCTGCTAACCTGTAAATTTAGTTCTTTAATTTGAACTCTTAAGAAGTTTATTGTATCATAATTGAGTGCCATGATCACATGTCCCAAGTTACATTGTTTGCTGATTTTTCATGATCTTACAAGAAATTTATTGTAATGAATTTTAATGCCAAGAGAATGTCGTAATGTCTTAAATGTCTGTAAGTGAAGTAGGTTTTTGCAATGTTTTAAATGTTTGTATGTGGAGCTTTTCTCCCTGGGCCTCCACTGAAAACATATTCTGTTGACACAGTTGGACTATCCCAGAAAACAAATATCAAATAAATAAATACTGAAAAGAATGCATCTAATTGTTGACTTGAATGCAGGCTATATAATATCAAATGGAACATTATTGCCTTAAGATTCTACAAAACAGAACCTGATTAACAAAATAATTTATTTGTTGTCCCAGTCCCCTTCAATAAACACATCACACCGAATGACATTTGACGGCCTTTATTAAACTTCCATAACTTTGATTACCAATTTTATTTACAACTGGACATAGTATAGTTGATTCTAAACACAGCATAAACATCCTTGTAATGTTAATCAGGTCAGTGTATCTGCTTATCCTGCCCCAGTAAGCAGCGTCCATACTTTGCTTGTTTACTTTACTTTTGAAGCAGCATCCAAGACTTACTTCACATCCCATTTATTGAATTACCCATCCTTTACTTATGAAGCAGCATCCCATCTCACTTCATAAACCATTCATTGAATTACCTTCCACCAAGTAAGCAGCATCCTTACCTCCGTTTGCTTACCTATTCAGCAAACGTCCCCCAGCTGCTCATTTCCTTTCAACAAATCCTTGGAGTAAAACTACACACACCTGAAAGGGAACAGAAGAGGGCGAGCCTGTCCCTCTTCTCTGCCTACCCCAACTAACAACCAAAATCCCCACCAAACCGCCAACAAAAAAGGGAGAGAGGGAGAGTAGCAGGTTCATGCCAAAATGTGATTACTTACCCAGCTACACTTATCTAAACCCCTTAAGCCACTCCCCACCCTTATCTCATTTCCTCCCAATCATCCCTCCCTCCATTTAACCCTTTCACCTCCCCCACCCACTTAACTCCCATTAATATATCATCCTAACCCCTTCTGAAGATGTCCCAGGACAACTTGGTTTGTTACCAAACCTCATTTATCTTTCATTATAAGTAGCTGTGAGATCGATTTCCAGCTTGGAATTGTGATATCACTCTATCATAAGTTATTTTAATAATTCTGAAAGGAAGTAAACACCTAATTCTTTTCCTGTGTGTTAAATGCTTCATTCCATATCGCATGATAGAGCATTGGTTCCTGTATGCTTTTGCAACTGTATCAATGAATTCAAAAGTAGCATAGACAGTAAAACTCAATTGGCGAATGATATCTTTGGGTTCATATTAACAATCCTCTCTCCCTCCTCCAAAAACTGATCCTAATGACTCTTAAGGCAGCCACCAGCTGCAAAGCTAAACATAATAACTAGACAAAATCAAAAATCATTGCCAATGATGTAAGAAACCCCCAAGCTAAACTATTTACAATAGTATTCATTTGGTTTGCAGGTTTTGTCAGCATCACACAAATCATTAGTACTGAGTTGCTGTGCACTTTATTATTCTATGCATTACTACAGAGAGTGAGTAAATTAGCAAACATAAGAAAATAAAGATCTATGAGAGGTGTGAGTAGAAAGTGAATGCAGCAAACTTAAGAGATATAAATTAGTAAACCAAACCTCACAACAGGCACTCCCTAACTCTAAGTGTCCCACCCTTATCCCTAATCCCAGCCCTTTCTTTCCCCAGACATCCTCACCTAATAGTGTAAATGAATGACAAATACCTATTCATTTGTACTGTTAGCTGATGACAAGTGCACCCTGTCAAAAATATAGTTCAACCACCAGTGACGAAGCATTCAAACTGATATAGCTTGAGAAAATGCTGCAAAACGCACCTCCCACAAAATCCCATTCAAAGAAAACAAAAGAAAGTAGACCTTCAGACACACACACACACACACACACACACACACACACACACACACACACACACACACACACACCTATCTATCTAGTTGCCAACCATTCAGAATTCTTCCGGACTGTCCGGAATTAAGGGACACTGTCCAGAAACCGGAGATTGCACTATATTGTCCGAAAAAAATCTAAACATACTAAACTAACATTCTATGTACTAATCTATTTTTCTTGTTTCAGCACTCTGTAGGTGTTTGAGTCTGACTAAATAATTCACAGACAACTTCTAAATTACCTGGAGCACAATCACCTTCAGTCCCATTATCATCATGGGTTTCATGCTAAGCCATGATGTTGACACTTCCCTAGTCACTTGGCAAAGCATATAAACATAGAAGCAGACAAAGATAATACTTCAACTGCCATGGCTCCTCATTATGCATCATTATTTATCAGAAATACATGTGCTTATGTGAATAAACCAAAACAAGTGTGAACACTACTGGAAACTGTGAAAAACTCACTGTCAGATATGGAAGTAGGCCTCACACTGTCTCAGGCTCAGCTGCTACCATCCAATCTCTCAAACTACCAGGAACATATCACATAAAAACCAGTGAGCCAAGTACATTTCACATACACAGAGTTGGCATCCTGTCATCCTCCCTTCCCATTTCATCCAGAAGAGAATTCAATTAGCTCATCAATGCACTTCATCTGTTACTATATAAATCCCCTTTAAGCATCCTATAAACCATATTGAATGCATGAAGTTTTCCCTCTTCTTTGACCTCCCCATTAGAACTGAGGCCCACCAGTGTGCCTGGCCTACCCTTCAAGATCCTTCCCCTACCGTTGTTTGTTGTAATGTTGAATGACCACTTACATGTCCTGGATCCATTTTGGCCCTAGTTGAACACTAGGCTCTCCCTCTAACTCCTCATGTCCTTTCCACTAGCCAACAAGCCATGCTAATAGGATTCACTCCTTGTTCCCTCGCTTGCTTGGCCATATGCTGAAACAAAGTAAAACTTGGTGTTAGTGGGCCATTCAGACTCCTGTTGGACATTGCGTAGCACATTACATCTGTCCCTTCTCCCTTCCTTATGATCCTGGCCCTGGAATGCTAGCAAGGCCACCTGATAGCAGCTAAGCTCTCAACATGAACCCCCCCCCCAGTTACATTCCCAACCCATGTGTGGGACTCCTACCTCTGTTTTGAGAAAATACTTTTATTGACAAACATTGCAGAATATTCTATACATAGTGGGTAGTCCTTATAAGTGATGAACTTGCAGCATATAGCAATCACTGGGCCATTTCCCCTTATATAGTCTCTCAAAAATTATTAATACATTTAGCTGCAGTCTAATTCAGGTGTTTACACTGCAATTAGCCACAATTCACTACAGTCTCAAACAAACCTCACATCACACTTGCTAATATTTCTTACATGCAGTGAAGTATAATGGGGGGTGCTGCACACTTGAGTGTGCCATCCTTCTGATGAAATGTTAAAACAATGTCCCATCTGCTTGAGTTGGTAGTAGTAAAGTAGATGTAAAACATTCCAGGGGACCTTTTGAAAAATAGCCGAAGTTCCCCAATGCACAAGCCAAAATTCCCAAACACCACAGGTCTCCCCTGAAAAGAGGTACTAGCTAAGTGGGACTAACCCTATCAACAAAGAATGAATAAATGAATATGTATCCCCTTTTTGTTTGCCAGAGGATTTAATTAGATGACTTTGCTCATTTCTCCTTGAAACCAAAACATATATGAAGTCATCTCCCCATCATTATTATCATCTGTCAGCCTATAGTAAATTCCATTAACTATTTACAACATACAACTATTCCTGTCTATCATCCTATACTAGCATATTATGTATATGTTCATAGTATTGTATATGCACTCCTACATGTATGCTGTGAAATATCATGCAGTAGTAATCTTTAAACTGTTCCCAAATGGCTATTCCCAACTAAGACTTGCTCATGATTCCATACCAACCTAACTCCCCTGGAGTGACAACCCTAGTAGACACACACACACATGCACCCAAACAGAGACAGACACACACATGAATCCCTCTCACTTGTCTGACTGTTTGGTGGTCTGCAGCCGTTAAGCAGTCCAAACGTCGTCTGGAATTCAAATTCACCCGCACGGAACATGAAGACGTAAACAATCTCGGCTTCTGCCTTCTGCATCTGTTGCGTCTTGTCGCACAGTCTGTGCGAGTCTGACTAGATGCAAAGGACATTCTTAAAGAAGAACACCCTTTTAAAAAAAAGTAATTTTTTTTTTAATTAAAATAAAAGATTGTTTCCGGACAATATAGTGCAGTCTCCGGTTTCTGGACAGTGTCCCTTAATTCCGGACTGTCCGGAAGAATTCTGGATGGTTGGCAACCCTATGTACAACTTTGATAAGCTGTGATAAATAAACATATAAAACAAAATAAACTAATTTTGCAGGATAAGTGTTTTCATGGGGCTTTTATGGGGTGACTTGGCTGCATCTCTCTGTATTTCCATAGTGAAGGCTTTATCCTTAGAAGGCTAATCTCTTAGTATATCATCTCAGTGATTGCATCAAGTCAGAGTAAACAGAGAAGCTGATTTTTTTTTTTTTTTTTTTTTTTTTTTTTTTAGGAAAGACTGGCCATAGAATTTATATATTCAAAGAATGAGATGTGCCCCTCCAAACGTCTCAACCTCTTATTGCAAGAAATCTGGACAGAGCCTGTCAAAATGGGGCGGGGAGCAAAGGCTCAAAAATAGGGACAGATCTTAAATATTGCTCTTATAAACTCAAAATGCTGCTAGAGTAATAAAGTTTGTGTTAACATACATTTTCTGAAGGATTTGAAGTCTGAAACTCAAATATTTGTCATTATTTAGTTATTTAAATCCTCGGATCATCTCAGTGATTTGCACAAAAACCATAAATTTTATGAGGAATAGGCCAGAAATATGAGGTAAGACTGTTGACCTTCTTCTAAAATCTGGATAGTTGAGAGGTATGGTGCCCTCACATCAAAGGTGCAGGAAAGCTGCAATGCCAATTACTTTGTCTGCATTAATTTAATTCACTACTTTCACATTGCTATTGCCATATATTGACAACATGCAAATAGATAGTGCTTCACATTTGACATATGAGATCTTGAAAAGATGTGACTCAATGAATAATTACAGTTCCCTAGGATACACCACACCCATTTTTTCTGCTATTTAAAAGTAGGATAGTAGGATTAGAATGAACCTACAGTTAAAACTTGAAGACACATACATAAATCAGGGTTCCCAGATCTGACTGCAATGTTCTGATAACTTCAAAGCTTAGCAACTAATTT
Source organism: Protopterus annectens (assembly GCF_019279795.1). NCBI lineage: Eukaryota > Metazoa > Chordata > Ceratodontiformes > Protopteridae > Protopterus > Protopterus annectens. The sequence continues at coordinate 123,205,098 of NC_056736.1, read as the reverse complement.
ACTGGGATTTATGGTGCTTTCAGTTGTTCTTCAAGCTTCACTAAAGTTTGCTGGCAAGATACAGATTCCTCTTATATCTAGGAAATATTAATGTGCCAGTGATGATACATGAAGTAAAACCACGAACAGTAATATTGCTGATAGGCAACATACTGTTTTGGCTTCAGATCTGCCTGATTTTATGGATAGCCCTGGCAAGTGCTGTGTTTTTATTTCTTAAACCATGTTTCTTCAAAACTCCATTTTCAAGTGTGAACCTGGACAGGACAGCATGTCGTATATCTAAATGTGTAGGTTTGTATATAATGTTTGCAAGCTCCCTGTTTCGTAGAATTAGTACTTGTGTGATCAACTGGCAACCAACGAGCACACAGACAAGCTGTGGCAACCAACGAGAATCCAGACAAAGCTATGGTGTACTCCCACCCCACACAGAAAAAAAAAAGCAGAAAAAAAAACACCTCAACTTCTCAACTGAATGCACCAATGAAAATGTAAACTTGCACAAATGAATACATGTTGGGAAGCCCGATCCTCCCCAAGGCAACACTCATCTTAACCACCACCCATTTTTTGACAGCTGTAAGACATAGACGGTCACCTGTAGAAAACACCGAATCCTGAACCGGCCACAATGCCCCATGCAGAGGAGAGAGTGGAAACTAGAAAACAAAAGAAAGATTTGCTTGCATGTGTGTGCGTGCACGTGTAAATCACTAACAGCATTAGCGCTTGTTTTCAGGCAATGTTCCGTCAAGAAAATTTCTCTCCTGCATTACCATTTCACTATGAGAGCTAAAATGGAGGAGTAACTGCTATTGACTTCTACCATGATGTACATTATCGTTTTTTTTTTTTTTTAAACATATATAACAACCCACAAGGCATTTTCCGAAGTCGTTCTCTCCCTCATCTACTCTAGAAAAATTACATTTTGTGAACTATATATCATCCCACATGAATATTAGTTCCTCAACACGAAAACTATTTGCCCATCACCCGGACACACACAGTAACTGCAGGCATCCAACACGGGAACCTGAAGGAACGGGAATGCCATTACCGCTCTCCACAAAATAAGGCATGCCACTTACGAAATGCAGCTGAAAACCGCCACCTAATGACTTCAGCTGAAAGCCAAACAGACAAATCGACTAACCAGCCATGCCCAGAATAGAAAAGCCTACTTGCCTGCTCAGTGAGTCACCACATGCCAGAAGCCCGCAAAACAGCACCAGCCATCATCCGTGACTCCAGTGAGCCCAATGCAGCCACCACAGTCCTGAAAACCCACAAAATGCCAACACCAATGAGCTGAGAACACCATCAGCAATCAAATAAAAGAAACTACATTGAAACCTAAGGCTTTTTTTTTTTAGCTGCACAAATTAAAGACACAGGAAACCCCCATCATCCCATGACTGGACTGAAAACAAGTTATCATTACCACCAACCTCTGCAATTGAGCCTCACTCACCTCTTCCATACCCCACCATTCCAAGGCCTACCAGACCACTTAATACCTTCAGGTCGTCATGGACGAGAGCCTGCTGTAGCAAGTTAACGCCAAAATGTGATCCACTACACTAGACTAAACCTCTTAAGCCCCTTACCATCATTATCTCACTTTCTCCCAACTATCCCTGCCTCCACTTAACCCTTTCACCTCCCCAACCCACTTAACTCCCCCTAATATTAACCTAATCCCCCTATGAAGATGTCCCGGGACAACTTCATTTGTACACTGAGTACAACAATCATTACTTCTTCTGCCCTGATGCACTTGGTTACTAAGGCTGTGGGCATGGCAGTGTGTCATTCTGTATGCCGACAGGGAATTCACAACAGTCATATTTCTCTGCAACTGAATGTCACTTCAGCCATGTCTCCCCCAACCAAATGTATCACAGGGCCTGAACCCAAGGGAGACAGACAGACAGACTGACAGAGACTGAAATAGTTATATAGACAGCTATACCAATAAATATAGATGAAGACAAGAGTTAGAATAATAAATGAAGGCTACATATAAATATACACATGCATTTATGTAGACATTCCCACAAGTGAAACCAGATAGCAATAAACAAATAAATAAAATAAAATACATGTTTATGGGAAGTCAGTTGAATATCTTAATGAGCTTGCTAAGTAGTTGATTAATTAGCTATTAGTGCACTTCTAATAAACAGTCCTTTTAGTAAACAGATTGCTAGCATGCTGGAAGGAAGAACAAATACAGAAATGGTGCAACAGAAGCTTGATAAACATTGTATTTGGTTCCTAAATAGCAAGGACACTGACAAAACCATTATAATTAATGCCCTACTATTTCTCTTATACTTGAAGGGACATTTTCATCATTCTGATTATGAAATACAAAGATAACAGTGATAAACATGTCAGGCATTTAGGGGAAAACATATTCTTTACTCTTTACAATTTCAATAGAATTACATTCATTTATACATCATTGCTCATTAAAGTTGCAGTACAATTACAGTTCATCATAGATTCATATAAAAAGATTGTCCCAGTGTTAAAACTTAATTGGAGGTATGCTTCTTATTTCATAGGACACCTGTATTCTGAGCTTTAACAGTGACGTGATGTTACAAGCACTTTAAATCCGTTTACTCTACAGTTGTCTTATAGGATATACATGCTAATTTTTCATAGATGGCATAAAGAATACAAGCACTTACTAGAAAAAACAGATAATACTCCCATTTATGTTGGAAACATAAACAATATGATAAATGTAGATTTTTTTAAATAGCAATATGTCACTATCAAGTGTTCAACTATTACTGTTCACAATGCTGAAACAGATCAAAATCCCTCTAAAGGATTGTTAGCTTGCCACCTTTACAGTGTTGCTATAAGATAATTATTTGGACATTACTGATTCTTGGTTGGTACATGTGATGTTCATTAGTAAATAACATTTTATGTGGCTATGTTTTGTCATGTTTAGTGTCATGTGTGTCACATTGTGATGTCATTTATGCATACCGCTCAGCTTACAAACCTACTATAAATGCCTTTAAGGGAAGTACAGGAGATGTGCTCTTGTGTGCACTAGGGCTTTTAACCAAAAACAGTGTTGTCCAATTTTGCTTGGCCTAGGAAGAATATGACTTGCAGTCATATTGTTTACACTGCATTATACCAATTTCCCTCAATATCTTTTCCTAATGGTATACTCTAATGCAGAGTAATTTACTTAATATATAAACAGATAACATGCAGCAGAAGTGTGAAAAAGGAAAGAAATAAAAAAGCAATGCTGGCTAATCAAAGTAACGACTACACTAAGTGTACACAATCTGTATTCAAAAACATCCCTACCACAATTTTTGTACTTTCTACTTCCTCAGGAAGAATACATTAAGTGTATATCATATAGTCTACACGTTCTGTAAACCTTTATGTATCCCCCCTTTATATTCAAGGCTGCAAGAAAATCAGTAGGAAAACTAAAATTAGGAGGAAGAAGGTAAGAATTACACTTGTATCGTCTGTTCACTCAGAATGGTGTACACATAGTGCACACTTAGTGTAGGCATCTGCACAAGTAAAACTTTATCAACTGTTTCAGCCATTAGCTATACTAGAATTTGCTTTACAAATATTACAATGACAATCTGCAAATCTATTTATATTTTTTCTTATTCAATTAGAGCTGATATGGTTACTTACTTCACTTACTACACAATCATGTAAAGAAACATAATACTGAAAATTAACATTTTTAATGAGGTGTTTTTTCCCTTTCTCTAAGGAGCTGAGATCTCAGAGGTAATTATCTAGAGAAAGGGTAAAAGACCTAAAGCCCCTACAGGAGGGAGGCAGTGGTTGCAGTGGTACACAGCCCCTGCCTATAAAAAAAAACTGTTTAAAAATCCCACTTTTGCAGTTAAAGTTCTATGCAATTCCCTCTGTTTCTATTTCTATATAGATTCATTGTATGTGCAATGCCATTTGGGCTATTAAAAGTGTAAAAAATAATTTGATGTACTCTCTTATAACAAGTAAAAAAACTCTTTGTAAAAATAAAAAAATAAAACATTCATTTAGCCCAAGATTGTCAGATTTTTTAATTTATTACACCTGTTATCTATCACATGCTACTAGTCACTCACATTTCCTTAAAAAAATAATGTTATTACTGTGCAAATGGATATCAGCTTCTTCTTTTTTTAACTTCTGTAAAACTGCCAGATATAGATCTTGCATTTGGAAATAATGTGTCTCCCATCTCCTGGAAGAATAACAATCCTCATGTAGTTAACCCTATAACCTTTCCATTCAGTCTCTCAAAACTTCTCACATATTCCCTAATAAATGGTAACATGATACTAAATGATCAGACTCCCAATGCTCCTCATATAATTTACCAATATCAAAAATGCCACCATTCTTGAAAATGCTAGAAAACTGGAGCATAGGCAACTCAGAGGGTTTTTTGATAAGTATAGACCATCTTATTTGCCTCTGTAGATCTAGCTACAGACTTCATTCTTAAAAATGTTGATAACATTTAACTTACAGGAGAATTAGAAGCATAAAAATCATTTAGCAAGATTGTCCACATACATATTTTTTAAAAGCTTCATAGGTTGAACTTTAGTGAAAGTTATTTAAAATGGATAAAATCTGATGTATAAAACAGGACTGTTTATGCAAGATACTAAAAATATTCACCAGGATTCAACAACCGTCCGTGGAGGAATAACTTATTCCTGCATGGAAGGGACCATTCCTGTGCAGCACAGCAGCACGCCATGCATATGTATGAAGGCACGCTGCCATGCTGTAATACATACATGGCGATGTGTATGAGCGCAGGGGGAGTGTTTGAGAGCAGTGCTCTCACAAGATACATACCCCCTGCTCACCAGAATTGCCGTACGGCAAAGTAGAAAGGGTGATATTGGTCTTTTCATAGAATGTAAACCCCCAACAGAAGAGATCCCCATGTAATGTCCAGATTCCTGCCGTGTAATGTACAGCTGTGAAATAAATAAGTGGCCACTGCCAAAGTAGTGGCATATCATTAAAGAATGAAGTTAAAAAATAATGACAGAACTAAGTTTTAGATGTCATACCATTCAAAAAATGCATGTGAATGCAAACCTTGTTATTCTAACAACTTTGTAAGTTTGTAAGAGCAATATTTAAAAAGTGTCCATAATGTTTTATTTTTTTTTTCACATTAGCAGGAAAGTTTAAGCATAGCTGCGTGGGTGTGCCCGCTGCTTAGCTACATGTAAGTCAGCTTAAATGGCCCAAGAAGTTAAATAGCATTAGATAGCCAACATCAGTAGTAGTGTAATAACGTAGAGGTTAGAGTGTACCCTTTGTATGCTATCAGTCAGGGTTCTAGCCCCACTGCAGCCAATTTTATTTTCTATTAACTGGGAAAACTACTTTAGTACAAACTCACAGGCTCAGTGCTTCCTGGAATTTATCAACTCAAATGCCCTGGATCAGCTGGTAAACTCCCCTACCAGAGGCCACAACATATTGGACCTGGTCATCACCAACATGGGTGACGTGTTCTGTACTGGAGATCAACCCGTCACTGGTTAGATCAGACCATAAACTAATCACCATGGATGTCTACACCCCACCACCACCCCCAACCAAGGAAACCACAGTGAAAAACTTTTCTAAAGCAAACTTCACCTTACTTAAGGCAGAGGTGGTAAGTTTCACAGCCCCCACACTAAAGGATAACACTGCTGAAGATGCAGAATCCTTTACAATTGCACTCTATGAGTACTTACAAGGTGCATGGATTGTGCCATCCCTATTAAAACCAAGACTCACTCCCATAATAGAAGGAAACCAGTCTGTTGGACCCCTGCCATAAACAGGTTATACAACAGAAGGAGGAAACTAGTTCAGAAAAAAAGCAAATCCCAAGAAGGAAAGACATCCCTGATCAGTATCAGTAAGAAACTAAGGTCCCTCATAAAATCATCCAAGGCTAACTTCAAATGAAAAATAGCCAAGTATTCGAAAGATAACCACAAAGCCTTCTTTAGCTATGTCAAGAATCTAAGTGGTAACTCACAGATATGCTCTGAGCTAGTGCAATATAGCACAAAATATACTCAACCTACTGATATTGCCAACATCCTGGCAGATAGATTCAGTGCAAACTTCACCTCCCTCTAACCTTCAAAAGGGCCCACAACAATACAGGAAAAGTGTAGCGTCCCAGAAATCACAGAAGCACAGGTGAAAACAGCCCTTTCAAAAGCCAAAAACACAGCATCAATGGGGCCAGATGGTGTCCCAGGCTGCATCTTGCACGAACTACAGAACAAACTAACCCCCCACCTAAACATGCTGTTCAACCTTAGCCTCTCCACAGGCTATGTGCCCATAGAATGGTGCACAGCAATGGTTATTCCGCTCCACAAAGGAGGGACCACAACTGACCCTGGTAACTATTGCCCCATAAGGCTGACTAGCCTGGTCCGCAAGGCTATGGAGCGCATCATCATGGAACTCATTAACAAAGACATTGGGAACCTCCAAACACTTGACCCGACCCAGTTCGGCTTTGTTAAGGGCAGATCATGCCTACTAAACCTGGTTGACTTCTACGAGACAGTCACCAAGGCCATAGACGAGGGAAAGGTGGCTCACACAGCCTACCTTGATCTGGCCGAGGTGTTCGACACCATTCCTCACTCGGGTATTATAGAAAAACTCACCAGCCTGAACATAAACCCCTACATTACAAGATGGGTTGCCAACTGGCTTACAGACAGAACTCACACAGTAAGAATAGTGGGCTCCAGGTCTGAGTCTAAACCAGTCACAAGTGGTGTCCTACAAGGCTCGGTTCTGGGACCCCTACTGTTTGGCATATATTTCTCAGAAGTACAGGCAAACACAGGAGGACTATGGCTAACCAAGTTCGCCGATGACTGCAAACTGGGAGCCATAATTGACTGTTCTGCTGAAAAAGGCCTTACTGAGACAGACACTTGGTGTCAAAGTCATGGCCTCAAGCTAAATGCCAAAAAATGCATAGATATCCCATTTGGGAAAAACAAAACATCCACAAATTACCACATAGGTAGCAGCCCCCTTAATACAGAAGAGGTAATAAGAGATCTGAGGATCCAGGTAGATAGTAATCTCTCCTTTGACTATCATATTGCCAAAGTAGTTAGTAAATCCTTCTACGGGGTTGCATCTAGAAATAAAGAGGTTATAGTGCCCCTCTACTCGTCACTCATCAGACCCATCATAGAGTACAATGCCCCATTTGGGATGTACCTCACAAGACACTTCCAACTGCTGGAGAGACCACAAAAGCACTTCACCAAGAGGATTACTGGCCTCAAACATATGTCTTATGTAGCCTGACTGAAAAAACTCCGGCTGCACTCAATGGCATATCGCTTACTCAGAGGTGATCTCTGCCTGACTTACAAAGCCATGTCCAGCTCAGAATTGATGGACATGCTCCACCAAAAGAAATCCAAGTCACTGTGAACCATGCTCTCTAGTGAGCTAAACCTCGCCACAACAATAAATGGAACATGCTGGAGGGATACATTCCTGTCACAGAGACTCCCCATGCTTTGGAACAAAATTCCTAACTACATTAGGCAGAGCCCCTCACTAACACTCTTCAAGAGAAGCCTTGACGAGTGGATGGGTAACAGAAAATACACCCCTGGGATCACTTCATTGGCTCTGCTTGACAGAGGCTCAGTTAATTAATCAATGGGGTGGCGGAAGCCGACACACTGTGGCTAGGCTTATAAATGCCCTTGGGCAGATAGCCTAGTACTTACCTATGAACCTATGAACTTATGTGAAATCACCACAAATGTAATATTCTAGTATATTTATGTAGTAAGTAACTTATATTTCCCAACCAAAGCAGTGTATTAGGGCCAGATGTGTGGTGTCAGTGTACTGAAGTTGTGAAACCCGACATAAACACAAGTGTCCCATACATGCAGTCACACAAAATGTAATATGTCAGAAAAGCTCATAGGGGGATGTTATGGAAGGTCAACATACACATCATAAGCTATGCTAAATGATAAATGAAACCCACCATCATGATAGCCCAAAAAATGAAAGGTAAACAATGTTATGTTATGCTCAGCTAAGCTGAGGCACTGTAAGCATTGCTGAAACGTAAATGCTAAGCAGGAAATACTGTAGCCAAGTAGATGTGCTCACCAGTAAGCTGTGCTCAGCACTTGCCCTTTTAAGTACTGCCAACCTTAGCTAAGCAGGTTTGTCCCTAGCTTAGCTTAGCTCAGCATATTCAAAACTGTCCAATCACAGCAAAGGGTGGGAAATCAGCAGTATTTAAACCCTGCAGGTGGACATACCTCCCAACCATGCCAAATTACTCAGTTTTTACTGAGTTTTGGGGTTCAAATGAAGGGGTGCCACGATTCCCGAGTGGCACCCCTTCATTTCCGATTTTTTTTCTTTTGTTTTTTAATTTGCGTGCTGTAGACCTTATGTCATCACGTGTGCAATGATGTCAGCTCCCTCAGGGCTACCAGCCTGTTGGAACTGAGCTCAAGGAGCTCATGCATTTCCGGCTGGCCTGGCTGCTCAAATGCAAATGGCAATGGCAACAAACGGTTGCTGACTAATGGAGAATTGAACTATACAGCATTTAACTTTGGGGAATTGGACTTAACTTTTCAGAAGGGGAATCGGACTATAGGCCTGGAATGAAGACTCGTCCAAGTAAGGAAACTAACTTGTGTGTGTGTGTGTGTGTGTGGGTGTGTGCATGTGTGCATGCGTGTGTGCTTGCGTGTGTGTGTGTGTGTGTGTGTGTGTGTGTGTGTGTGTGTGTGTGTGTGTGTGTGTGTGTGTGTGTGTGTGTCTGTAACTGCAGCAAAGTAAATTTTAATGTGAAAAACTTTCATTGAGTTCAGTGAGTCGATAAGTTTGTCTTTGTGGTTTCTTTAATCTAGAGTGCTTACAGTTTCAGAAATCATAAGCATAGTACTATATGTCAGTTATTGTACTTGACATTATGCTTGTGTCTGGCTTGTAGACTATCAAAGCTATTGTGAATCCTTAGATTTCAGAGGACATTACTAGAATATTGCCTGTACAAATTAAGCAACAAAGTGTTAGTCATGGGAATTGATCTAATTTTGTCATGGCTCTGAAAGCAGAGTGAATAAACAACTGGTACACTTTATATACCTGCATCACTCTTGTTTTGAGATTATTGCTGTTCTAGAAATATCCATATAATTATGTGGTGCAAACAAAAGCAATTTATTGTTTGTATTTTCTGTTCTTGATTTTGTTGCTCCACGTTTACACATACCTCTTAGCTGGCTGTTATGACAAGTATTGTTTAAAGGACTGTATCATTCCAGTCCTCTTTTGCCTATTGGTTCCTGTACTCATCTTAACTATGGGTCACTTCCGTTTAAAATAGTATCATATTAAAGATAGCCAGCATGTTTTATCACTACATTTTCTATTACATTAAGAAGAGTAAACCATTACAGACATGTTTGGACTCGTTTTGTTTTATGTCATCCTCCTCTTCACTGAAGCATTCAGGTTACAAGCATGAGTAAGCAGGTTCTTTTATTGGAAAATGCACAGGTGATGCTGTTATCAGACGTTATTCCTTCAGCTTGTTCTAGCAGTTTAGTTTAACCATGTCTCACAAAGAAGAGTGAAGGTATTGAAAGTTGTTCTTTTCTTATCTCATCTGATTTGCTACTTTGCCTAGTTAGGTGGATATGCTGGCCATGGTCACACTCTGTACCTGACTTCATGCTTGGAAGTGATTGCTTCCTGCTGCCATTTGAGGAGTAAACACTGGAGAGGCAGACATCATTGTTGTAATTCTTTTAACCTCTAGGACAAAGCTAAGTAGAGGAGGTTTTGCCTTTCTCTTGAAGTCTGCTGTGGACCTAAAGACTATGTAGGTAGGGAAAAAGACAGAGAAGTGCACAATAAAAAAAGGAAAAAAGGAAGAAGCTTTCAAAGAGCAGCATCACACCAAAGGAAAACATTATGCTTGGATCCAGGCAGGGAGCAATTACCTGTGCTTCTCTACCAACTTCATATAGCATCACCAGCTCAATTAATTCTGCTTTTCAGTAGACATTGACTGTTGCCAACTTGGAGCCTTCTCCAACTTTCAGCTCATGTTTGTATAGCATGTCTTTGGAGAATTCAGGCTGTATCCTTTCACTTTACATATGGTGGGATCCTTTTCCACTGCTTGGCTCCTTAAGTTAGTCTCTCTTCCACCTATAAAGTTGCCAACCACCATGGTCTCCAGCACCACCAGACCTACAGCTGCACAAGACTTTTCCCTTCTTTCAGTGTTGATCAATACCCCTTCAGATGGGAATATGTCTGCCATCAGCCCACACCTCTACCATCTGCAGTTTTCAGACTTGCATATCTGAATATGTGCATGGTACATCTTGCTGCTTTCAGTGCCAGCCCTTCTAATTAGTTATTACCCCATTATGTCAGACCAACAAGTGACATGCTTTCAACAGATGCCCTTTGCTTGCTGTGCTTCTTCCCTTGTTTCTTTATTGGCTGTTCATTTTTGCACTTGTAGACCATGTGTGTGTGTGTGTGTGTGTGTGTGTGTGTAAATGCCCCCCTTTTAATACACCTGGCTGGTGGCTAGAGGTACTCAGGCTCAAACCCTGTACCTTGAGTACAGAGTAAAAAGAGCCTAAAGTCTCTAGCCCCCACTGCTTGTGAGCTTTGCCCAGGTTTTTTGTGCTAAGAGTTGAGAGCTATAATAAGAATTGAATGTGTATTCCCCCATTGTTGGCTTTATTTGTCCAGGTTCTTTGTGCTAACAGTTGAGAGCTATAGTTATAACTGAATTTGTGTTCTCCCATTATTTGCTTTGTTTGTCCGGGTTTTTTTGTGCTAAGAGGTTTAGAGCTATGGTGAGAAGTGAGAACTGAATTTGTATTCCCCAATTATTGGCTTTGTTTGTCCAGATTTTTTGTGCTAAGTGGTTGAGAGCTGTGGTGAGAAGTGAGAAATGAATTCACTAAAAGATGGTCATTAAATTTCAGTCTTCCTATTTTTCAGGAAGCTGCTGATTTGGCATACTGGTATGTTGCTCTGATTGTAGTGCATAGGGTCCTGGGTTCAATACTTACCAGTGAAATGCATGGAGGTAACACAATATTTTATTCAAGCAACTTTACAATTTATACAAGCAAGGTTTAAAATGTGGCCCTGGTTTTTGACCTTTTGTCCCCCTCAAAAAATAATGAAATTGAAAATAAGTGCAAGAAGTTGTGCAAGATGCCTGCCTATGGCTTACACTACTGTCATTTTATTTATAGTGTGGGTGTAGAAGTAGACTTTTATGATGGAAATTTTCTGAACTGGGTAGTTTTGTCATTATTGGTTCTTGCATTTTTGCATTTTGTTTCATTGCCTACAATACGTTCTACTGGAAAAATATTCAAACAATAAATTTAAAATGTGCTCTGTCTAACAAGTGTGCTGTATTATACAAGGGATATAATTTAATAAAGTCAGGAAGGTGTATCAAAGAAAAGAACTCATGTATATTTCTTATTTTGTGTGCAAGGGGCCAATGATTTAAAAACAGCTCAAAGGTAATATTTATCCACCACTGGCCAGATGAATTTTCTTTGGATGTGGTGTGGGTTTCAATGCTGTTTCAATTAATGTGAGTTTCAAGGGCAGAAAAGTTTTAATGCCAAGTCTATTTTCATTGTGAGACCATGTTGCTTTGTTTACCAGATGTCTATTAGTGTTTGTGCATTGTTGTGCTGCAAAATGTAAAAATAAAATCCAAATAATCATTGAAGAAGTAAAGCAGTATGCACACATTAGTGTTTCTGATAAATGGGCGGAAATAGCCAGATAATAGGACATTGGAATGGCTGCAAGGGGACTCTGGCACCATATTTTGGTTGTCTATTCTTCAGTTTGCATTTATAAGTTGATATCCCACACTTCCATTGGAGTAGGTGGGGTTACATAATTATGTATGCAAATTAGATGTTAATCAGTGTACAGATTTGATTTTTGATGTTACCAGGTTGAGAGGTATGCAGGTGGGAATATAGCTCATAACTGTTGCAGCTCCCCATTGTGGGCAGTATAGCAGGAGTTGGAGAGGGCATGTGCTTTTGGGTGCAGCACTGGGGCATACAGGAGTCCAAGGTCATGGTAGGACTCCTGGTAAAAAAAAAACATGACATGAGGCTGCTGCAGCACCAGTACAAGGGCTCCCAATATAAAGCGGAAGCCTTTGGCTGTCTCAGCCATGATCTTACCAGTGCCACTGGTATGCTTTGGACTGGTGAGCAGATCTGGCACTACTATGCTGATTTGAAGCAGAGGAAGAGGGAGCTCTTGGATAAGTGGGTTTAAGGAGCAAGACAGAGGGATGATGTCCCAGCAGTATGTAAGTATTCATAGCAATAACTGTTTACCAAAGTCCAGCCTGTGTATGTGATGGATAGGTATGCATAAATGTTTCTAAAAATGCAACACCATAGAATGTTTGGGAAGGCCGGTCCCACGGCCAGATGAGGTGGGAGAGATGGGTCCACTGGGACCGGCCTTCCCAAACATTCTATGGTTTTGCATTTTTAGACCATATATTGGTCAGTAATAGTCAACACAATCCAGGATTAGTTATAACAGCATGCATAGATTTTCACATTAACCCAAAACAACAGATTTTGAACAGTTGCATAGCAAATAGAACACATGCACATCTGGGACCCACCCTGGGATCTCCTTGTCTGCTGGTCCTACATCACCTATGGGTGGAACTGCCTCAGAGGATGGGGCTCATCCCCCTCCTGGGAGTGGGCATGAACAGGATACCATCACCTTAAGTCAGGTCCGGGGATTGGTGTGTAGTGAGCTCTGAAAGGAATTTGGAGATCTGCTACACCAGCTTGAGGGCCGCGTGGTACAATTAGAGGGTCAGCCTGCCCCTCCTGCTCAGCCCCCAGCACAGCCACATTTGGGGACATGAAGGTGCAGTGGTGACTGCCCATGGGTGGGGACCACAGTCCCACTGTTTCCATTTGGGGGCTCATTGCTTCCGATTTCCTAACACCCCTCCCCATGCAAGGTGTTTATCTCCCACATGTGTCATATACTGCCACTGTATGCTGTCGTCTGTCTTCCTACCCAACCTACCTCCCCAAATATACCTACTATCCTTCCCCAACATCCCACTCTCACCTTAAAAAAATAGGCAATCTGCTCCCAAAAAAAAATCTCGTCCCATATATAGCTGCCCATTTCACACACATGTCCACTGGACACATGTAATCTGGTCTAATTGACTTCACTACACATTATTGTTGTCCTCACCCCTCTCTCAGGGGTTAGAATTTCCAAATTTACCTCCAAATCCAGTATATATATACACAACTGTTGCTGTAGAAGAAATGGACAGCTATGGACATTCCTTACACCCATCCTGCACATCCCTAGCTATATGTTATATTGTTTTACTCTCTTCATGTCCCCTTTTTCACCACTTTCCCATCACCCCTTTTTTCTTTTCTTTTTAAGAAATTAGCACAGGGGTAAGTGGGAGTAAGCAGTGGTAAGCAGGACTAAGCCTATTTGCATGGTGCTAAACGATGCCTACACAGATTAAGCACTTTTAAAGGCTAACTGTCTGTAAGCATTTTTAACCAGAAGTTAACATTGCTTACCGCCACGCAAACCCGGTTACAACTGCTTAAAAGTGCCATAATCACTCTGTATCCAACAGCCTTTGTTCTGCACAGCAACAAAATAATCAGCCCTTCCAATTCGTGAACCCAGGACTTGCACACCATAACCACAGCAAATTACCACTAGCCCATCTGAGCTGTGAAGTGTTGGGATGATTTTTCCAACATATCATGCAGAACAGCCAGTTAACCATAGGGAGTGTACAATGTGGAAGCACTAAACATTCAAATGATACGCACACACACACACACACACACACACACACACACACACACATACATACATATATATATATATATATATATATATATATATACGGTACTTTTCTGTTAAACCCCTACCACTTCCCGCTGCTGTGTTTTGCTGTTATTTCCTCATATAGTAGTTCAAGGTATTGTTGTTTGGACTGATAGAATATATATATATATATATATATATATATATATATATATATATATATATATATATATATATTTATTACTCGGTGCCATCCCAGTCAGACTTTAGCTACACCCATTACCCATGATGTAGCAGGTGGTTTATCTTTAACAAGGCGCCTTTGAGACAAACAGAAATAGTAGCTTGCATGTGTCAATCTGTTGCTGTACACTGCAGCTCAAAGCGGCTGGAAACTAAGTGAAAAGGGGCACAAGTAATATTCCACTGCTCGCCCTTTTTTATTCATTTTTTTTTCTTCTGATTTGTTTTTACCTTAAAGATATGCATCAGACTTTGCTTAGCTATCATGCCTTTGGGGAAGAAGCAGAGACCAAGTTCGGCTACTGCCAAATTAGAATCACATGCTGTTACCAGGAAATAAATTGAAACCCTTTCACTAAATATCTGTGATCCAGCTTCCATTTTTGCAGTTATTTGTAGTAACTTTTAGTAGAGTATTTGGGATCTGATTTCTGTTTGTAGTATCCCCAGCTACACCCTCTTGTCTTTTCAAACAATGAAGATCTATAACCATGAGGGCTCCTTCGCTAACCCCCCCTCCCAGAATTGGAAGTGAAAGTGATTTGTTTGTGCTGGAGGCCTGTGTTGTCAAGACTTTATTTACACTTGTTAGGGAAATGGCCGGTGACTGAAGAGGATGTTTTCTTTTCCCTTAGTTTTGCTACTTTTGTCCATTCGTGTACGCATTATACAGTAATAAGAATTCACTTCACGTTATCTTTAAAGCATGCCATTAGGAAATCAAAATATAAGCATGGTTTACATTACATTGAACCTTTGTTGTGTCATCTGATGTATGTAAAAAAGGAGCACACCAAAGTCGAGTGTGTAAACTGTCTCAATATACAATGTGGGACCCAGATATATACTTATTTCACTTTCTGTGTACTTATGTATCTGTCCATCTGACTAGCTATTTATCTAGCTATTTATTTTATAATAGTGGGATATGGAGCTGGAGTGCAACTGATGGCATACCTGTCAACTACTCTGATTTATGTATTGAGATATGATTTTGGCACACAAATTTAACCTTGGTTCTGCTAGATTTAGTCATAAAGGTGTATTTATTTTTATGTCATGTTCATCACTGTTGCAGGAAAGAAGGAAATCCAAACTGCTGATTAAATACTGGCAAAACACAGCAGCGCAGAGTAGAAGGGGTTTAATGGAAAAGTACTAGATATATATATATATATATATATATACATATATATATATATATATATATATATATATATATATATATATATATATATACATACATACTTATAGATATATGAAAGTGACTTCTGAAGAAGTTTCTATGAAAGCAGCAATTAAAAGGTTATTATGCTAAGTTACTGGTTTCTGGCTTTGGTTTCCTGCACCTCCTGACAATTTTGCTTGGTTTTGTTTTTTATTTTTGTCAAGCCTTCAGGTTTTCCAGTGCTTGTTATTACGTTTTGTATGACATTTCTTATAGCATGTAGGTGTTTGAACTACTAAATAACTGATTAATGCAACTATCAAAGTAAACATATGATACAGTAATCCACAAAATATAAGATACTCCCCACACCTGGAAACTGTACAAATACAGAATAGTCCTAACAAGCACCCAAAGTACTGGACAACAAGGAAGCATCCTCAAACGCACAGTCCTGAAAGCTTGTTTTTTAGTTAGAGCTGTTCCCCACACCTGGAAACTCTACAAATACAGAATAGTCCTAACAAGCTCCCAAAGTACTGGACAACAAGGAAGCATCCTCAAATGCACAGTCCTGAAAGCTCATTTTTTACTTAGAGCTGTTCTCCACACCTGGAAACTCTACAAATACAGAAGAGTCTTAACAAGCTCCCAAAGTACTGGACAACAAAGAAGCATCCTCAAACGCACAGTCCTGAAAGCTTGTTTTTTAGTTAGAGCTGTTCCCCACACCTGGAAACTCTACAAATACAGAATAGTCCTAACAAGCTCCCAAAGTACTGGACAACAAGGAAGCATCCTCAAATGCACAGTCCTGAAAGCTCATTTTTAGTTAGAGCTGTTCCCCACACCTGGAAACTCTACAAATACAGAAGAGTCTTAATAAGCTCCCAAAGTACTGGACAACAAGGAAGCATCCTCAAACACACAGTCCTGAAAGCTCATTTTTAGTTAGAGCTGTTCCCCACACCTGGAAACTCTACAAATACAGAATAGTTCTAACAAGCTCCCAAAGTATTGGACAACAAGGAAGCATCCTCAAATGCACAGTCCTGAAAGCTCATTTTTTACTTAGAGCTGTTCCCCACACCTGGAAACTCTACAAATACAGAAGAGTCTTAACAAGCTCCCAAAGTACTGGACAACAAGGAAGCATCCTCAAACACACAGTCCTGAAAGCTCATTTTTAGTTAGAGCGGTTCCCCACACCTGGAAACTCTACAAATACAGAATAGTTCTAACAAGCTCCCAAAGTATTGGACAACAAGGAAGCATCCTCAAATGCACAGTCCTGAAAGCTCATTTTTTACTTAGAGCTGTTCCCCACACCTGGAAACTCTACAAATACAGAATAGTCCTAATAATCTCCCAAAGTACTGGACAACAAGGAAGCATTCTCAAACGCACAGTGTAGGTTACAGCCTATGGCCTATTTGATTAATTGTTTTTGTTCTTTAATTAATTTAGACATAGAAGTCTGTAAGAGGACCAGCACACTTGCGAAACTACCCTGAGGGTGTCCACCACCCCCACTCCCAACTTAGTTTCTTTTTTCTAGTATTAAACAACATATGCTAGTACATTTAATGGTTTTTCCCCCTCTACGCCACTAGGTGGCAGCAAAACAGAGCTTAAAATCTCCTTGCTCATTAACAACGAGCAGATTTAAGCTCCAGTATTCATTTGTAGAAAATACGAACCAACCTCTCTAAAACAGTAACAATTAAACTCCCCTTAACTACACCTGTAAGTGGAATCTATCCCAGAACACAGACAGGATTGTAACACTACAAATAGTGTTCCCAAAGGAAAATTACTACTTACCTGGGAGATTTGTCCAGTGCACAAACTCACTGAATAAACTGATTGACTCCTGATACACCACTTCCTGGCTCTGCCCTGCTCCATTCACCCTTCGGGCTCACTCCGCTCCCCTACCCTACCCCCAAATCTCACCCACCCCCAGCACCTCTACATTTATCTACCCAAACCACACCCCCAACCAAAAACAACCAATCTCCTCTCCCACACACTCTCATTCTAATTACCAATTACCTGATACACCCCTAGCCTCTCACTTCATCACCACACACACCTTTACTTACACCTACCTCCTACTCGCACATCTTCCTACAAAACTAAGTAAAACAAAATGAAAACCACCTTAGGAGGCCTACTACTAGCACTGATAACTTTAACATATTTCACATCCCCTCATTCTAGCACCTCACTACATAATACAATTCACCATTGAATGCAAGCATACAATAAACCAAACAATCACACACATTTCCCCATTACAGCTACACTGTTTCAAGACAGCCTAATGTTATATATCTACAAAACACAACTAACAACAACACATACCGGTAAGATATCAGTTTAATACCATATAAAAACAACACAAAATATAAAACACATATTACTGATCACAAGAAAATTGCTCATATCAGGAGACATCCACCCAAACCCAGGACCAAACAACCCCCTACTCCCACAAAAACAAAAGTCAGACCTTCTAATCATTAACATAAATACCAGAAGTCTAACAAACAAACTTCCTGATTTCCAAGCCTTCATAACACACTACTCCCAAGATATATTAACTATCACTGAAATCTGGCTAAAACCCACCATCCAAAATGAAGAAATTCTACCACTAGGATATAACATTATAAGGCAGGGCAGGCCAAACAAAAAGGGAGGAGGAGTAGCCATGCTCTTTAAAAACACACTCAAAGCAAAACCCCTTGATATACCACCCCAGCATTTCAAAAAGCAGAAACCATAATCTCAACCCTAGCCATAAACAATACCAAGAAAATCAACATAATCTGTACTTACATTTATTTATTTATTTATTTATTTTTATTTTACATTTGTTGACTGGGATAGTCCGACTGGATGCATGTCCATTTTCAGCGGAGGCCCAGGGAGAAAAGCTCCAAGGGTAAGCAGATACAGCATTACATAATACCAGCATTACATATTACAAACAGATTATTTACAGAGATTACATAAATAAGCAAGTTAAACAAGTTCCACAGGTTAAAGTTAGTCCTGAGCACAAGTCAGGATTAAATTAAATTACACAGTAAACTGGTTAACAGATTTTTACACATTCGAGTTAGCCAGGCTTGATACATTGACATAGCCAGTTAAGTGACAAATGTTGTTTGAGTCTAGTTTTAAATTGACCTAAGGTAATATCAGCTGGAAGTGAGTTCCAGGATCTACTTACAGAGTTTGCAAAGAGAGAATCACCGGCTGTGTTATTAATTTTGCTAGTCTGAATTAGTAGTTTGTTAGAGGATCGAAGCGGTCTATGATTGTTATATGGGGTGATAATATTTTTAAGTGCAGGAGTATTGTCCGGATTATAGAGGATTTTATAGGCCATAATCAGTTGGTTATACTGGATTAGGCTAGGTAGTTCAAGCCAACCAAGCTGATTTAGATTGATGCAATGATGTGTCCTAAAAGGCAGCCCAGTGGCAAACCTGGCAATGTGGTTGTAGCAAATTGAGAGTTTGTTAAGGACAGTCTTGTTCAAATTCGAGAGTAGAGGGGATGCATACAGAAGGGTTGAAAGAAGGTGAGAGCGAGCTATGGCAATTTTAGCTGGAGGGGTTAGGAAGGCTTTTATTCTGTAAAGTGACCCTAGTTTTTTATTGATGGTTTTGATAGTTTGGTTAGCATGTAGGTCAAATTTGAGATTATTGTCTATGATGACACCTAATAGTTTTGTAGATGGGTCAGGGGAGATTATTGTGCCATCATTTGATTTTATGGTAAAGGTGAAAGCGGTAGACCTACGTGTTGGTGAAAATAACAGCATTTTAGTTTTTTTGGGATTTAGGATCAGACGATGTTCAGAAAGGCAGTTTTCTATTGTATTAAAGGTGGTCTGGGTAGCTGACCACAACTCTACTGGAGATGTGGCTGAGAAAATCAGAGTAGAGTCATCAGCATATTGGATACAGCTGACTTTTGGGATGACAGTATAAAGGTCATTAATGAAGATGGAGAACAGCAAGGGCCCTAGTATAGAGCCTTGTGGTACTCCGTGGGTATTAGGTAGAAGGTTAGAGAGTTTGTTCTGCCAGAGGACAGCCTGCTGTCGACCATTCAGGTAGGATTGAAACCATTGGAGGGCTCCAGTATCTAGACAGAATGTTTGCAGGGTATGGATTAAAAGTTGGTGATCAACCATATCGAATGCCTTGGAAAGATCCAAAAAGAGGGCTGAGGATATATAATTATTGTTGCGATTATGGTTTATGGTGTTAGTAAAGGCTAGGAGGGCTGAAGTAGTGCTGTGATGAGGATGGAAGCCATGCTGAGTGTCTGCCATAAGGCGATTTTGGATTAGGTGGTGCATGAATTGTCTGTGAATACATTTTTCCATAATCTTTGCAAGTGGAGAGAGTATAGCTATTGGTCTATAATTGGAGAATTCAGTAGAGCTGCCTCCTTTGTGAAGTGGGATTACATAGGATATTTTCCAGATGGTGGGAATTTTAGCTTCTACTATGGTTCGATTGATTAGTATTGAGACGGGGTAAGCAATAGCATCAGCTGATTTTTGTAGGTACTTGGCAGGGAGTTGATCAGCAGAAAGTGTAGTGGGTTTTAATTTTTTGATCAAGGTACGGATAAGTGAAGTGGCGACTGGTTAGAAGCTGAACGCAAGTAGGTTTCTAGGGGTGCTACTTTCAGGACCAGGGGAGCTAGGAGGTAGTTGGCTAGCTAGGGCTTGAATTGTCTAAGTAAAGAATTGGTTAAAACTATCAGAAACATCTTCAGAGGTTTTATCAATAGTAGCAGCAGGGATTGGGGTTGAAGTTTGTCCAGGATGTAGTAGATTATTTAAACCTGCCCAAAACTTTTGAGGGTTATTTTGATTTACTATCTGTAAATTACAGTAGTATTGTTTTTTGTCTTGTAAAATTGATTTTTTGGTTTCGTTCCTGGATTGCCTGTATTTAATGTGATCTTGAGGGTCTTTAGAAGAACGCCATAAAGCCCATGCTTTGTTTCTTTTTGAGTTTAGACTCTATAGAAAGCCATGGTGCAGTTTTTGCCTTGGTTCTCTTTGAACGAACAGGTGCATGCAAATCAAGGATATCAAGGAATTTGTTGTTAAAGTATGCTACTGCTTCCTCTAAGGGGAGGTGTTTTAGAATAGACCAATTACATGAGTTTAGTTCTTGTTGGAATTTGGCAGGGTCAAAGTTTTTATTGTTTCTAACCTTTCTGAGTAAGGGTTGTTGGGAATTAATGGTTTTGTGATTAATTACATATGTGAGAAGGTGATCACTTAGGCCATTAAGGAGGGTACCAGAGGTGTACAGTTGGGGGTGACTGTTTATGAGTACCCAGTCAAGTGTACTTTCTTTTTGGTTGGGTTTACCTATCCTGGTAGGGGTGGATATGATTTGTGTAAATGCATGCAGGTTAATATGGGAGGTTGAGGATTCTAAGGAACAGGTGCCCCAGTCTATGTTAAAGTCTCCAAGTAGTAGGGTTTCTTGGGGGTAGTGACATGATAACCAGTGCAGGATATCTTCAAATGTAGATATATTGTTACCTGGGGGAATGTACATACAGATGATATTAATGCATTTATTTTTATTAAGTTGCAATTTGGTGGCAAGAATCTCAGAGTTATTAATCTGAGGAGGTTGTATTACATCTATGGTGACATTCAACTCAGATTTATAGAGTACAGCTACCCCACCCCCCTTCCTCGAAGCACGATCCAGCCTGTGTATGTTGTACCCAGGTGGTAACACTTCATTGTCTTTAGTGTTAGGTTTTAACCAGGTTTCAGATAAACAGAGAATCTCAGGGAGTGGACATCCAGAAGTGCATGCAATTCATGTACCTTGTTATTAATGCTTCTAATATTGAGATGACAGACTAGGAGAGAGTTAGTTGGCCTATAAATTGTAGGTTTGTAGCTTAGATTACAAGTAGAGGGGTATGTGTATCTGAAGTGAGTGGGCCAGGGTTGGGTGAATATCACCACCAAGTATTAGGTTGAGTCTATACTTGGTGATGAACTTCAGGAATTTGTTTATTAGTTTGTGGTAGTGTTTGGATCTAGAGCTAATGTGCCTAGGGTTGAGATGTTGATAGACTGAACAAGATGTTGGATAGGATCTGGTACTGTAAGTATGGTTGAAGGTGGAAGGATTTACAGCTGGGTGATAGTATGGCCTTTTGGGACCTGAAATCCCGTAAGAAACTGGTTTTCATACAAGGTAAGGAGGTATGGTGTGAACAAGAGGGGTGTGAACAAGAGGGGTAGTAAAGAGGAGTATATCATTATATGTGATTCAGCTATTGAGTGAAGGAACTGTTTTACCTGGTGATGCAACACCAGAAGATAGAGTGGTGAGGTAAAGGTACTGGAAGGGGGGATGGGAGAATGCCAGATGAAAGCTAATAGGTGCTATTAAATGTAGGTAGTAGAATAGGGGTTTGTGGAATTATCCCAGATGAAAGCAGATAGGATCTAGAAAGTGGGGGAGTGGCTATAGTACTATAAATTTAGAGGTACTGGGGGCAGGAGGGAATTGGGGGCAGGGAGGGAGAAGAGAGCCCGAGTGTAGCGAGGGCGAACGAAGGGCTATTGCAGTTTACAAGGTTTCCTAAGGTGTCCTAAAGCTATAAGGTAAGTATTACAGCTCTAATGTAAGAGTCAATTTACTGCAGTTACAGGGGAAGGAGGCAACCACTCAAGTAGAAACAAAGAGCCCTATGGCTGACCAATATGGTGACCTGCTTAATTACAAAGCACTGTAAGTGAAAGCTTAACAAATGCTTTTTGTGTAACCTACTCTGTTTAAATGTTGAAAACAACTGATTGCAGTCCTGTAGACACTGTTTTGAAGGGAACTGTAGAGTTCAGCTAGGAAAAGAGAAAAGCAGAAATTCTAGGATAAGCATGAAGACAACAACAGGCAGTTATTATATAATAATGCATTCAGAAAGGTTTGGTGGGGGGGGGGTAAAGTAGCACACTTCTGAACGAACTAAGATTTATAGCTAAGAAACCTAAGCAAGAGAGCAATTCAGTAAATAAACACTTGTCAGATTTTAAAGATATACCAGAAAAACTAAATCAATTATTCACAATACATACATCCCCCCAGGCAACAACTATACCACCATAGAAGAATTCTTACAATGGATCTCAGTCAAACTTCCCAGTGAAACCATTCTCTTAGGTGACTTGAACACAAACCGGTTAGCCTGCAACTCCAACAACTCCACCAACCATATTAATCTCTTTGACTTTACCCAGCTCATTCAAGAACCTACTAGAGTAGACAAAAGATCACACAAACAATCGATCTTAGACTGGACACTAGTAAACTACCCAAAACATTACTATCACACTGGATGTCTACCGGACACCCTGAGTGACCACCTCCCTACATTCCTCCTGCAAAAACGCTCCAACATAACCAACCCAATTATCTTTAGACAAGTCCGAGATAACAGAAAACTAAACACACAAGAACTAAACCACACCTTAAAACACTGTAATTGGAATCCACTACTAACACTAGACTTAGACCAAGCCATAGACTACTTCAACAACACTTTCACTAGCATCCTCAACTCAGCTGCACCCATTAGAAAGATCAGAGTCAAGTCAAACTATGCTCCATGGCTAAGCAGGGACACAAGGGCCCTACTAAAAGCCAGGGATAGAGCATGGAGATCCTGGAAAAAAGACAATACCAACCTAACCAAACAAAATTATCAAAAACTAAGAAACCAAGCAAAAAGACAAACCATACTCAATAAACAAAACCATTTCCTCACCAGCCAAACCAAGCACACAAGAGACCCACAAAAATTCTGGAATTCCGTCAACTCTCTACTTAACCCTGAAAAACATCCACCCCAACTCCCACCACCAATAATAACACCACAGACATTGCATCCCAATTTAACCATTTTGCTCAAACAATTCTATCACTGTCCTTTCAGATCCCCAAAACCTACCACGCAACCCCACCTAGCAAGCCCCTTAACAATATCCCCTCCCTCACACTCTCTCCTGTCCCCACCAGTGCTATTAAAAACTCCTACAAAAACTCAAACCCACTACCCTTGCTGCAGACAACCTACCTGCTGACTTCCTAAAAATGACAGCTGACTCCCTCTCATACCCAGTATCCATCCTAATAAACTGCTCCATACAGAAAGCCTACATCCCTAAACTATAGAAAATATCTAACATCATCCCTCTCCACAAAGGAGGAAACTGTTATGAGTTATCCAACTACCGAACAATAGCCATCCTATCCCCATTATCCAAAATACTTGAAAGATGTATACACTCCCAAATTGTACAATTCCTAAACTCTAACAACCTGCTGTCACCCACTCAACATGGCTTCCAACAACACCATAGCACTACTACCGCTCTTCTGACCTTTACAAACATAGTGAACCATCACAGAAATAACAACAATTTTGTATCAGCAATATTTCTTGACTTATCCAAGGCATTTGACATGGTGTCACACACCATGCTACTGGACTCCATGTCCTCCCTATGCTTTTCCCCTTTCACTATTGAATGGTATAAATGCTACTTATCAGACAGACAACAGTCTGTTCAGTGGCAGAATACACTATTACCACTACTACCTACAACCATAGGTGTCCCACAGGGTTCAATATTAGGACCACTACTTTTTTCCATTTTCACTAACAGCCTCCAGACCTCCACCCAAAATGCCTCACTCATACAATATGCAGATGCCTGCACTCTCATCTGCTCGGCACCATCACTCACAACCCTTCAAAAACTTACTCAAGACTCCTTCACCTTGGTAGAAAACTGGATTACCCAGATACAACTAATCCTTAATCCAAACAAAACCAAACTACTCATTTTCACACCTAACAAATCTAAATCTATCAACCAACCTTTTACAATCACTGCCAAAAATGGTACCAACATCTTACCCACAAACCATACCAAACTCCTTGGTGTGGAAATAGACAACAAACTACTGTTTGATGTACATATAGCACAAACCATAAAAAAGTCCACAAAAAATTGGGAACACTATATAGACACAAAAAATTCCTAACTGACCAAGCACACATAACACTTGCCCAAACACACCTTCTATCTACTCTAATGTACGGCGCTCCAATCCTTACACACATAAGAAAACAGGACCTTGAACAACTCCAGTCATGCTACAATAAAATCGCCAGATTCACTTCTAAATCCAACTACAAATCACACCATTGTCATGCACTACGTAAACTGCAATGGCTAGAACTACCCCAACTAATCAACTATCATCAACTAACTATTGCCTACAATATTTTGAACTATCCACTCAAAACCCCATCTCTTAGTCAGTTAGTAACCAAGCACACATCAAATCGTCCCCTACGCTCTTCAGAAAAAACACTACTAACTATCACCAAAGCCAACAACTACGCAGGACAAGCACTGTTCTCTCATAGTATAGCAAGAAACTGGAATAACCTTCCCCCTAACCTTACCTCAGCTACATCACCCAATATCTTTACAAAATCTCTAAATGTCCACCTCATGAATAAATGGATATGCCCATGCATCACATAACATTGAAACAGTTCTCTTTTGACCACAGTTTCTACTCTCACTGTCTGATATATATGGTATATTGTTTTGACAATGTACAACAATTTATTTCAATCTGCTGAACTTTATTGTGAACTGTACATAATCTATACCTGAACATTTGATGTGCTGAACTTATCATAAATTGTACATAATCTATGTCTGATCATCTGAGGATTGAACTTATTGAAATGCTTTGAATGTATCAGAAATTGTACAGAATCTATGTCTGAACATTTGATTTGTGAACACATTGTAAACTAGAACTAAAATGTTATGGAGCTTTTCTCCCCGGGCCTCCGCTGTAAATGGACCTGTGTCCAATCGGACTATCCCGGTAAACAAATGTAAAATAAAATAAAATAAAATAAAATAAAATAAAATAAATACTTTGCTGCCTTGGCCAAAGCCTTCAAGTAGTACAACAGTAGAAACTCACACATGCCTTGAAGACAAGAATCAATCAACACTTAAGTACAGAATTAGCTCAACAGCCTCCAATTACACTCTGGAATTAACCCCCTATGGGTAAAAGTTGCAGGTGTTACAATGTAATTGGATCCTTGACATAACAATGCTTAACTTCAAACTGTACTATCACAGTGACAAACAGAACTGTGTGCAAAACAGTAAGCTCTAACCCACCACTTTCCCCATGGTGAAATGTATGAAAATGTACAGCCGTATACCTTTATGTTTCTGAATAGTAATATCCCTCACATGTTCTAACAGCCTAGATTAAAGACATTTAATACCTCTCCCCCATAAAATATCTTACAAGGGCATATAACAGCATTCTATACACACTGACCTCTTGACTGTACAGGGTCACATATGTTGTCCAGCTGTAGCACTCATATATATGGCCCCTACCCCACAACATGTGTGGGAGTCCACACCATCACTAGAATGATAGCAAGAATGTCATCACTAAATAATGATAGACCATATACCTATCAACCTCTTACTGCAGAACATCTGGACAAAGAGTGGTATATAAGTCAAAAAACAATACGAGATGAAAAGCGAACTTGAACTACACCAAAACCAAAGGTATATCCATCTGAGGGAGGTGTACGAAAATGTATCAAGAAGTGTCAACAATTATGGAACTTGTTTCCTTTGTTTTTATCACTTGTTCAGTGAAAATAAAACTATTTGGCTTCATTTGGACTCGGGTCCTTATTTGGCACTCCAGCGAACCTTTGCATTGTTTTTTTTTTTTTGTGGTAGTGATATATAAGTGGAGGACAGTGGCCAAAACACAGGGCCACAGTTGAAATATTGCTGTAATACACTGTGAAAGTTGCTGGTGTTACAGGATTGGTTGTAACATACCCTTTCTCAGGAATATGATGTCAGAAACACAAATGGATGTTACCATGTACTGATAGCAAACAACAGAGACAATGCCACTGATTTGTCAAGGACAACACCTGTGTGGGGAACAGACAAAACATAGCTAAATATCTGGCCGTCATGCAGATAGCCCCACAGTTGAGAGCTATGCAGACAGACTGCATTCCATGCAAAACTAGCAAGAACACACAGACCCTGTGAAACTAGCAGCATTCAAAGCATATAACAGCAATATTCATACTCTGTCCCTATGTCTGGAACCTTATACAAACATGTAGTTGGCCTGTGTTCACAAGTTTTGTTGTAAGAGGTATTCCTACCTGCTGTATGTAACACTGCTATCTCCACATATGAAGGATGTCTTCCATACAGGCAAGGTAAAGGGACAACGCTCACATGATGTAGCCATTTATAATACTGGGTCGCTATGACATTGGCTATTGGAAGAATTACATAGCTGCCTGCATGCACATAGCAAGTGGGGAATACCAATTGGTGCAGAGGCCATCACCTGATCAGGAGCATTACGTACAAAAGCCATGCTGCAACCTATTCAAACCATCTCGATCCTTGTAGTGGAGAAAGAAAGTGAGAGAGCAGGAAAAAAAAGAAAGAAGAAACAAACATAATACTAAAAAAGAAAAAACAAACAAAACATGAACACATCAACAGGAACACAGAAGAGAGCATAATAATACAACAGCTATGTGAAACATGTAAGCATGTAACTGAATGTGGTACTCAGCCTGTAATAATGAGTGAGATGAATTTGAAAGATTTATATGTGCCATCAAGACATGCTGTAATGATGATCAACTGCTATGGACATAGCATCTGGCTCTGTTTGCAGTGGGTCATACCTGTCAACTGTGCAGATCTTCACAGAATGCCAAGAATTACCCATCATAGTATTTGGTCTGTCTGGCAAATAGCTGGAGATGGAAGTCATTAAAGAATGACAAACACATGAGATCCAGACCCCACCACCATCAGAATAGTCATGGTAATGCAAAATGTATTATGTTACAAACTGCATAGGTCTGTAACAGGCATATTTATGATCTGTCCCTATATATCCCCCCTAATCTTAGGCTTTGTCCACATGTGATGCTCCAAGAAGTGGATAGGTCGGGTCACAGTTGAGCCTGACTCACCCTGGGAAAGGGCAGCTCACATATGGCAATCACTACAGTGTCTGTCAAAGAGTCACAACTGTGCCACTGCTAGACCAGTTAATGCGGTGTTGTCCATATGCGTATGTTACCTGTGAATTTGAGTATTATACATGTTTGTGTTGTAAATCTGAGATACCTATATAGTTCATGTGGATAGTAAAGTACTGTTGCAGATGTGTGTGTTAAACTGCATGTGATATATTTAATTCATAACATTCAGCTGTACAGTGTTCTGCTGGACAATATTCACAGTTGTGACTGATATCTGTAGTCACATACACATATACTCGTGTTATGTCAGTTATATTATTACATTATCAATATTGATTTCCCTGTTGTCACCCATTGATGTAGACCATTGCACAAAAGTCCTGGTATAACAGGTTGAGATGTATGACTGAGTTGCAAGACTGTATATACAGTGTGCTATACTGACATAGAACACCAATGTATACCAGGTATCCCCTGAGCATGTTTATGTATATGTATGTTCAGCTGAAAGGCACAAAAGTAATAACATGGGTCACAAGCAGTCTGGAAAATAGGCTGTGCATGTTGCACATGTGTATAATATCAGTGTCACTGCATGCAACAAAATAATATGTGTACAGCTACTGATTGTTGCTTTGCCATGACACTGCTGATATGGGTTCATAGGTTCATAGATTAGTACTAAGCTAACTGCCCTTGCGAGCCATTTTAAGCCTAGCCAATTATCCCTTGTGAGACTTAAACCCTGCACTTTGTGTTTGTAAGGCAAACACCTTAACCATTAGGCCACCTTCCCAACCCCCTTACTACAGTAGGCATGATTATCAGGTAGTAATCAGAGACGTGTACAATGGTGTTATGACCCACTGTCCATGCCTACTACTGACAGCTATATCAACACCCATATACACTGGATATCCAAAGTGTACACACCCCAGTTGGAATGTCAATTTTGTGTGCTGTATGCCAATGAGACCACAGAAAGTAATTTCAAAATGTTTCTCACCACAAATGTGACCCATAACCTGTACAATATCATTGAAAAGGAAACAATGCTGTTTCATGGATGGTGAGCAGCTATTGCCAAGTGAAGATGTGACATGATGTTAGAGTACAAACCAAGACAAATGGATGCTGTAATCATCTCAGCAGGTGTTAACACAACATATCAGTTTAAGGGTGTGCACACACACACATTCACCTGGCGTACTGCACTGAGTATTATTTCCAATATGTGTCCACAGGTCAGATTGTTATGTTCTCTATTGATCTGAGCAGGCTATAGGTCACATTTCCGGTGGGGAATGTGCTGACATGAGCATTTGTGGGGGTCATGTTTCAAATGCACAATTAAAAGACATTGTAATAGGGGTGTGTACACTTTATATCCACTGTAGCTATATGGAATCAGCAGTACCTGACCTCTACAACCAGCCTCCATCAACGATAGAGTAATCCCCCTTGGTGGACAGCAGCAATACACAAAGCACATAACAGGTTGCTATAGCGGCTGTACAGGTACAAATAGGTGTAGACTGCAACTTGGACGCAAGTCCACCTCTATCTAAGCAAGCATGTAGGCTCACAGGTGACTTCCTGTAAGGGTGACTATGAGTATAAATGTGACATATCCACACCACCAAGGTACACTGCAACAATGTCTCCACATATGTAGTCAGACTCAGAGGCAGTAACACAATTCAACCTGTACTGAGGGTAAAGGGTTAGGTGGAAACAGTGCCAACCTGTTCACAACATTTGTACAGGGGGATATGCACATAATCCACACCCCTGCCAACATCAATGGTGAGCATGTACATAATACCGACTGATGGCAAAAATAACAAGTCTCCATGGGGCATGAGAACATCACAGTCCGCCTCCTACATGAACCTAGGAATCTGCTCACAGCTCCATCACACACTGCAGTCAAACACAGACTTGCCACCATCCACACACCATCCACATGGAAGATGGCCATTGTCATCCCTCTACACAGAAATGAATGGAGATTAGTGGATTATCCCATTACGTCCAACATTGGGGGACTAAACAGGTCAGGGCAAGGAGTGTAATGCAAGATGCCAAAGCCATGATAGCTAACAGTGTTATGGTATAGTCTGGATGAGTTGCAAGTAATATCCACTGTTGATGTTCAAGTGGACAACCATATGAGGTCCTGTGACCATTTATCCTGCTTATGTCTTCCATGTAATATGCAACGTCCACAGCTCCCTGCCTTCACTGACATGGAGAATGAGACAATTATACAACATCTCATACAACATCACAGTATCTTATTCAGCCGCAGAGCCCAGGATCTACAGGACAGGACTGCCCTGTGGAACAAGATCCTCCACCACTAGGTAAACGATGTCGGCCTACACAGCCGAAATTATGAGCAGGTGTGGCATCATTGCACAGACCTCATTCACCACACCCATCAGCATGCTGCTGCCATTGCAAGAGACCAGCTATTCCCAGGTGGTGGTCAGGCCATCCAGCCCCCACTGACACATGCTAAGGAGCTCCTCTCCAGCCTTGGGACACCCGCCCGCCTGACACGCCTACAATCTGAAGACAGCATTGTGGAGGTGGGTGCCACCCACACAAAGGACAAGAAGCATGCAGGTAAGGCCCCAGTGCACATTACTAGAACACTGTTGCTTATCCATTTGTATCTGTAAAGTATCTACATGCGTATGTCAGATAGGATAGTCTGTTGCTGGAGTGTAGTAATGCACAGATGTGCATAATCTGTAGTATTGGAGTTTGTACTGTTAATGTTCTGACATGCTTCTTCCACCATGTACCAATTCCACAGGTGTGGCTCCTGACATTACTTCTCTCACATAACTATTTAGGTCTCTCTGGTACACAAGTGGTAAAGAAGCCTGTAGCTGGTGAATATGGAGTTGTTATGTTCAGTTTTGCCAATATACCAGCCATGTTAAGGCCATGCTATTTGCCATGCACACATTTAACACACCTACCCATAATGCATGCTGTACATGTTCATTTATGTTGTTGTTAACTGCACTGCATCACAGTGGTCACCATGGTGGCATATCTGAAGGGTATGTAAGAGTCCTGCAGTATACCTAACAACCTGTCAGTGCCAGATGTGTGGACAGAGATAAACAAAATGGTGGGACAAATGGCCTACAGTAGGGATATGTATTAGACATTACCCTTATACAGTGGATACAACAGTGTATACACCACTATTAAAATGGCAACTGTTCTTGATATATACAATGGCAGATCACAATACCACATTCCACACTTTTTACAACCTGAAATGTGATCCTAACATGAGCAATGGATGTGCAATATGGAAACCTATGTTAGTACAGCAAATATGGGCAATGCCAACCTTACAAAACACTGGAAGCATATGTGTGCACACACTCCAAATAACATATTGTGGAGGCACCTTGTGATGCACTGGCAGCATTCACTCTTCTTGAGTACACACCTCCCATCAAGTACAGGGCCTCAATGTCACTCCAAGTAATGGTTTGCTGTCCAAGAAGTATGTCCATGACATTTTCCCAATCGCCTGCAACACAGGCAGCCATGGCTTGCACACATCTTACAAACTATGAAATGGATCTCATATCTGAAAGGTAGCAGTCAGGAGTGGCAAAAGTAACCTTACCTCACCATTGCATATACCATGGCAAACAGTGCAGACAGTTATCTATGGGTGTATGTAATATGGGACAACAGTGATGTAGAAAATAAACAAATGCCCATCCAAACCAGATGACAAAACATGTTGCAAACTGGTCATGGGGGCTGCCCAGAGACATGCAGCAACACTAAGTGAGTTGCAGGAATGTCTACCAAGTACTGCCTGTGCAGTACCTGTGTCGACAATCACCTGGATTCAGCATAAGTGTGGCCTATGGGTTAGGGTAATTAGACGTAAGATTTGTCCCACATGAAACATCATCCAGGGCTCCATACAGGTAACATAAACATAACATCAAGTCTCCCAAATGCATGTGTTGCAATGTGTGATCATTTCATGAGACCAAGGCTCAAACCTACAGACATTATCCATAAAGATACATGTGGTGCACAAGCAACACCTCACTCCACCTCAGGGCCACCATCCACAACATTTAGCTTGTCGGTGCCAGTGTACATCTTTAGGGTTTCTGTTCATTAGCTGCTGCTAGGCCGGTAGACATGATGGTTGGAATTTGGAACACTGCAAAATAACACTCATGTGTGGCCTATAGTTGTCAGGCATCTGCAATAAGGCTGATGATGTGGAGGGGTGTCAGCTGGGAACACAACAGTGAACTGAAGCATACATCCAAAGCTAACCAGGAATGGCTGTATCTGAACACAGTCAAGGTTATGAATTGTGCCAGACATAACCCAGACTCTTCAGCAATAGTGAAGCCACTGTGTGACCTCCAAGGACTATGCACATGAGATGACCTTGCAATCTGGCAGAGTTGGGGGACCTTTGTAGGGAAGACAGACCACATAATGCCAAGTGAAGAAGGGTCATGCTAGTATACCCCTTCCAGGAATAGTGACTGCTGCAGTTCACTTAACAGGTGCTTCAACAAACCAGTGTGTTAAGGGTATGCACATTTATGCAACCCACATATTGTATGCATCTCATTCAGCATCTCCACAACTAACACATTTGTTTGATACTGTGTTGGATTGCACAGGTCATACGTCACATATCAAGTGTGTGTAAGGTTAACAAATGCAGTATTGAGGGCCCACTGCATATCATAGAAGAAGCTGGCATGTCAACAAGGGTGTGTACACTCCTCATATCCATATTAAGCTTAGAAGGTTGTCGATGTAACTGGATATCATTGCACATACATGCACTGTTGATGATGAGATCTGCAAATCAAAGGTCAGGCATAAACTATTGACATCAGTCCTCATATCATCCCAGTTATGTTTCAGACAAACATATAGGGGCTATGAGCAACAGAGCAAACATAGCTGTCAGACATCTGCACATTCAGCAATGGTCTGCACACATGTGAGGTATGGTGCAAACTACATGCCAGTGTGCTGTACAGGTGCACAGCAATAATGTGTACATGGGTGCAGTGTGTTTCAGAGGAAGGGGCATCACCTAATAACAAAACTCATGCATCACAGAGATGTATACTGTTGGTAACAATGATTACGAATGGCTGCAGTGCATGCTATTGAGTGCCATATGTCATGCACATCGACATTTGGGTAATATGAGGTCAGTGTAATGTCTTTGTGCCACCTCACGTGTGTGTTTGTGTGTGTGTGTGTGTGTGTGTCTGTGTAGAAGTAAGCCATAATGTACAGGTCTTAATTTACATTTCTTGTCTGCCCCTCACAGGTGGCAAGGTGGGTCAAAGTCCCTTCTGCAGGCAAACTGATGTTAGTGTCCATGCAGACTCTGACAATGATTTTAGGCATAGTGAGGCACAGGTAGGGTTGTCAGGGGCCGAATCTGTGCCATTGGTTGGCATCCAACTTTTATCCACCCTATCCCCGCACACAGTCACAATGCCCACACAAAATCCATCATCAGTGGCCATAAATGAGGGACAGTTGGTTGGTGGTGGCATGGGACAGGGAAGTGTAGTGACTATGGCAAGTGTATCTGTACACAACAGTCATAGCCGGATGACTGGTGAAGTCCCACACAGGCAGATGTACAGGGTGCTCATAGGAGGGCTGCTGGCCATCATGCCCCTGGCAGAAGTGCCACAACAGGTGTCACCAGACACATGTTTTGGGTCATCATGGAGGCACAGGCATGTATGGAACATTACACCAGAGATAGTCTGAGGCCCAGAGGGCTACACTTCCTGCTGTACGTGACTGCATCCGTGATCATGCAGATGCCCACCATTATTTTACAGAGGTCATGGATATATGGTTGGGTGAGATGGCGGGAATCCTCGACCATGAGGTGTCTGTGCATGTGGTGGGATTAGGCCATCGGCCACATGGATGTAGGTCAGCAACACCAACAGGTGGGAGTCTACATGGACGTGCAACATCTCACGACCCTTCCTGTAGTGGCAGTACCAGCACCAGCACTGCAGGGGGGGGGTGCTGTCCACACCATAATGCAGCAGGCCACATGCATGTGGTTATGGCCAGTCTCAACAGGGACGCGGATACAGCAGAGAATTGTCATCGTCAGGGAGAGTACCATATTTTTGCCTCTGCTTGGTGGTGCCTGTGCAACCCCTGGCAGGCGCAATTCCCATGTCCATGACCGGACACTGTGAACTGTACACCCTGCCATGTATGGTCTGCAGCTATCCTACATATCCCTGTATAGGTTCATAGGTTCATACTAGGCTATCTACCTTAGGGCATTTATAAGCCTAGCCAGAATGTGTTTGGCTTTCGCCACCCATTTTAAATTTATTTTGCTATGCCCTTTTTCGAGGTTAGTATACTGTGCCTCTGTCTAACAGTGACACAGAAGTGATACCCGGGGTAAACCTACGATCTCCCATCCACTCATCATCAAGATTCCTCTTGAAGAGAGTCAATGAGGGACTCTGCCTAACCTGGACTGGGATTTTATTCCACAGTGAAGGGAGCCTCTGGGTTATGAATCTGTCCCTCCAGCATGTCCTATTTATTTCAGTGCTGAGGTTCAAGTCTCTCGAGCGCGTAGCTCGATGGGATTTGGATTTTCTGAGGTGCAGCATGTCCATTAATTCCGGGTTGGACATGGCTTTATACGTCAGACACAGATTGCCTCTGAACAGGCGGTATGCCACTGAGTAGAGCTGGAGTTTCTTTAACCGGGCAGCATATGGCATCTGTTTGAGCCCTTTGATCCTCTTGGTGAGGTACTTTTGGGGTCTTTCTAGTTGCTGCAGGTGTCTGGTAAGGTACACCCCAAAAGGGGCATTGTACTCAATTATGGGCCTGATGAGGGATGAGTAAAGAGGCACGATGACCTCCCCTGATCTAGATGTGAATCCCTTCATTATTAGGTGGGCTATATAAAATGTTTTTCTAACCACTTTGGCTATGTGGTTGTCAAATGAGAGATTGCTATCAACTTGGGTCCCCAGGTCCCTAATTACTTCTTCTGTACTTAATGGATTACCACCTATGTGGTAATTTGTGGGCACTTTGTTTTTGCCAAAGGGGATGACTATACACTTTTTGGCATTTAACTTGAGGCTATGGCTCTGGCACCAGTTGTCTGTTTATATGAGGCCCTTTTGGAGGATGCTTGTGTCGGCTGGTGAGTCGATTATGGCGCCCAGTTTGCAGTCATCTGCGAACTTGGTCAGCTACAGTCCTTCGGTGTTGGCCTGTAACTCCGAGAAATATATACCGAACAAGAGAGGTCCCAGGACTGAGCCTTGTGGGACACCACTTGTAACTGGTTTGGAGTCTGACATGGCTCCAGCAATTCTAACCATGTGGGTTCTGTCCTTGAGCCAGTTTGCAATCCATCTAGTGACATAGGGGTTTATATTTAAGCTGGTGAGCTTATCTATAATGCCCGAGTGGGGTATTGTATCGAAGGCTTTTGCGAGGTCCAGGTAGGCTGTGTGGACCACCTTCCCCTCGTCAATGGCCTTGGTGACTGTTTCAAAGAAATCAACCAGGTTTAAGAGGCAGGATCTGCCCTTAACAAAGCCGAACTGGGTAGGATCCAGTGTCTGTAGGTCCCCAATATCTTTATTTATGAGGTCCATGATGATCCTTTCCATAGCTTTGCAGACCAAGCTAGTCAGGCTTATGGGGCGATAGTTTCCAGGATCCGTTGAGGCACCACCTTTATGGAGAGGGACCACTGTTGCTGCACGCCACTCTTTGGGCACATATCCTGTAGTAAGGCTGAGATTGAACAGTAGTTTTATGTTTGGGTTTAGCTCTTCTTGGAGTTCATGTAGACGCAGCCTGGGACACCGCCTGGTCCCATTGATGCTGTGTTTTTGCTTTGGAGAGGGCGGCTCTTACCTGAGCATCTGAGATGTCAGGGGCAGCACTCTGCTGGGATAGATATTTGCCCTTTGGTGGGGAGGAGAAGTTTGCACTGAACCTGTCAGCTAGGATGTTGGCAATGTCTGTGGGTTCAGTGTATTTTTTGTCATTTTGGACTAATTCTGAGCATATCTGGGAATTACCACTCAGGTTCCTAACATAACTAAAGAAAGCCTTGTGATTATCCTTAGTGTCCTGTGCAATTTTTCTCTTGAAGCTGGCCTTAGACAATTTTATGAGTGCCCGTAGTTTTTTGCTAATACTGATCAGTATAGAGCAGCCATATGGCAGAACTGTGTGCATACATACTCACACACACATCACCAACACAGCTAGGGCACCTCCATACCTACACACACTTCACATCTGCACAGGCCATCTAATAAAGAAACCCCTGACCCACACACAATGACGTCAAACAAATGGCTCAGCCTAGGCCTCTGGAAAACCCACACCACACCCTGTGCATATGATGATACCTGTGCTACATCCCTCTCATCCATACTATCAATGCAGGGACACACTAACATGGTTCTAATGCACAGGGTGAATGCATTAAAGTTTAGTAATGTTCTGCTGTTTAACGTGTTGTCAACTGGAATGTTTAATGCTTACACATCAGGGTGTGTAGCTGTCCAGCTATGATGCATTATAGCTGTTATTAACACTGACTGATCGTGGTCTCCATTATGTATTATGTTTGTGTTCTAGGTGTCTGTTTGTCAGGAGGATGTTGGTCTGCTGTCCTTTCCTACAAGGGGTGTGGTACTGTGGTAATACATTGACTGTGTCATATCCTGGGTACAGTTGAACACAAGTAACAGGTCTGTGTAACAGTTACTGCATGTGACACATGGCTGATAGGTCTAAAGGGTGTATACAGGTGAGTTCATGGTGCAAGATATAAGCAGATCTTCTACAGTGGACAATGGTAAGTGTACTGGTTGCACACACTAAATGTTTGTGAATAACACACACACACACACACACACAAGCTGTTGTGTTGATGCAATACACAGAGAATGCTGTTCGCATGGATGTACTTCATTTTGCAGAGAACTAATTTTGGCCTGTGCAAGTCCACCAAGACCAAATTGTCAAAACATCACATCAGTAAATAATCAGTCTGCCAGATTTAATGTCAGTGAAAATGGTACTGGCAGGGTATATGTCCTTTTCTCCAATGTTGTGCAATCCTGGAGGTGGTATACATAGGTGTACTGGTGTGAGATGCACAGCCCCCCACTTCGAGGATGTGGGGTGGTGTAGAACCACACATAGTGTAATTAACTACTTACCCTCTTAACATGAACTGTGCAGTATAACAGCACAGTAAGCAGGGGGAATACACACAACAATATCCCCAATATGGGTGGCTGTGCCCGCAACAACCTGACCAAACTATATATGCCAACTCCAATACTGACATACAGCTGTACAGTGGGGAAGAGGGCATTTACACATCCACTACTAGTTTTGATGGAATGCATTTCCACAAGATGATTGCTTTGAAATTTTACCTTTTGCCAGTTAGTTCATGGACAACTGATCTCCTGGGAAATATATTTTTTCCAAACTGAAGTAGATCTCTTCATGTACACACACACTTACTAGGCAACATTGAGATTGGAACCCTTACCTAGGTACATCTTGCTACTAATGTGTTTGCCCTTAATTGCACACCACAGAGCTTGTAGGGTGAGCTGTGTCCCGAGTTTCCTGTAAAGTGAGCAACAGCACCAGGCCTTGTACAGTCTAGTAATGGGGATGTACTGGGTGTTAATGAACAATACATAGTACAACATACGGTCATATACACATTGACAAACACATACAGTCATAGATACATTTGACAGACCTGGGTTTAGCAGTGCTGACTACCTTGTCAGTGAGTTCATACTGTTACAGAGTTCTTGCACACAGCATAGGAATCATTGGGCTGAAGAGTGTCATCAGTTACATGTATGGTGGTGGTGAGAGCGGTCATCATACAGTAGACCTTGGGACATGTACTGGGAGTACCATGGTGTAAAGACAGTATACCCAGCACCCCCACCCCACATTGGAGATAGGACCCACTGAAACCCATGATAATGCTCCGACATACCCACAAGCATACATTTACCAGGACTGCAGTACCAACCCTTGTCTATCTAATTATTGCTAGTACAGGGATATGCATTTATTGTGTACATCAAAGGGATAGTAGTGTGAGGGTTTTGTCATGGCTGTCCTAATGTGAACAACATCACCATCCCTTGTAATATATGGTAAAGTTTAGTGCATTTGGAGAATGTGGCTTCAGAATGCTGTCTCCTACTAATGCACACACACACACACACACACACACACACTATGAGGGTAACCCATGCCTATCTACCCATTTGTAGAACAGTGTTATGCTGGTACTGCAAACTACAGGTAGCCCATACGGTGAAGAGTGTCACAAGGTACATTCAATGTGAATTACAGCAGCAGCCCTCTCTAAGTATAGTGATGGGGGCTGTAGTGGGTGAGAAGGCCATCAGAGTATTTTCAACTATAAGTTTACAAACGCACAAACACTGTTATACTCAGTAATGCACACAGACACATTTGTCAGTACTGAGGACCATAGGTGCAGGTGTTCCTAGGTGTGTACCAGGATAATGTCCATGGAGATATGAGAAGAGTAAGGCATGTGAGTACACTGATATCATGCCACCTGACATTTGTCAGCAGGCCATCTATCAACTAATGCCATTTGAGTGATCTGCAGGGTGACAGTTACATTCAACATCCACTCATCTGGCTTTCTCTTGAAGAGGGCCAGTATGGAGCTCCAATTGACATGTATGCAACATATATTGCATAACATGGCCAATGT
This sequence comes from Protopterus annectens, assembly GCF_019279795.1. NCBI lineage: Eukaryota > Metazoa > Chordata > Ceratodontiformes > Protopteridae > Protopterus > Protopterus annectens. The sequence goes on along the minus strand of NC_056736.1, from coordinate 123,166,654 downwards.
CTGGATTAGGGACCTGTACCCAAACATGTTCTGTGGACTGTGGTTGTCTGATGGAGGTATTCATGGCATGTGGTGCATACAGAGGGGCGTTTCCTAGCTGTGGCATTCATAACATAGCTGGGAAGACATGTCAGTGTCAGTCAATCAGAGATTGCCTGTAAGCAACCATGATGAATACCTGACATGTTCACATCTGTACAGAGGACAGAAAGTAAATAGCAAACAGATTATGCATTAGGATGAATGTTGTGAAAGACTGACATCTGAAACAGATAGGTATGTCATTACTACATGACAGCAGTCCTCAGTGACATATCTTAAAAACATAGTAGTCTACAGTTAATATCAACATATCAGATCATTATCCAATAGGAGATACATAAAAAACATACAGCTCAAACACCAAGAACACAATAGTCAGTACTTAGAGCCCAGCTTTGTATGCAGGGGTGTATGGTTCCACTACTACAATCTGCAATCAACTCTTACTTGGAAAGGCACTGTTAAAAGTAGTCACGTAATGTGACAATACATGCATGTGTGACTGCATATGATCTGGGATACTACCCAAGTATGTAACACATACAAAGAGAAAAGATTGTGGTACTACCATTGTATACTCAGGTGTCCCATACAGTATACTCACACCCCTTGCTACTGTATTGACAGAACATAAAAGCATATTATATACATGGAATTAAATACACTTATTAAAGATGTCATTACCCTGCTCTTTGAGCAGACTGGAATGTGATCACTGGTTGCTAGGGCTGGGCTATGCTTAGCAGGTTTAGGCATTGCTTAAATGTAAATGCTATGCAGATTTGCACACTGGTAAACAAAGCCTACATGGTGTAAGCGCGTATCCATTTAACCAAACCCACTTAAAGCTGCTTTAAAGCACCTTAATCACCCAGTCTCCATCACCTCTTGTTCTGCCCAGCAACAAAATGAATAGCCCATGCAGGTCTTGAATGCAGGACCCTGTACACTATAGTAACAGCACTTAACCAGTAAGCCATCAGAGCTGTAAGAATGTCTGTTGCTTTTCAGATATATATCATTCAGTACACATATTGAACAGTAGTGAACAACTGCTTTGACTACTACAATTAATTACTTCTTGTTAGTGGACAGTCAGGTGTTCATATCTAAATATACACATATCAGATAAATATGATGAGATACACCCGAGAAGGAATATACAATACTCATGTTCACACACAAAAAGGATATATATATATATATATATATATATATATATATATATATATATATATATATATATATATAGAGGTCCCATTCACAATGCCGAAATTCCAGAATGCCAACAGCCATATGGCCAAAGTCTGGAATACCGACAATGTGCACTGTAGTGCAATCTCGGAGTTGGTATATTAACATTACAGGGGGTAACTCTCAACCTCTTAGTGCAAGGGAACCTACTGTATATATTGCAGTTATAAATGTAGAGTGTTGCTACAATAACAGGGCTTGTGTCAACATACATGTTGTGAAGGAAGGCTCTCTTGAACCTGACATGTACGCCATCAGTTACTGACAGACATCATAAACTCAGACTGAAATACCACACAAATCACAGTAATGATCCTGGGGAATACAGTAGATATATGAGCAATAAACGTGGACAGTCTGAAACAATCTGGTCAGTCAAGAGGTATACACAGAACACCTTAGTGCAAGAAATGTGTTCCAAGCCTGACAAAGGGGGTGTTTAAAGCCATGAAAATGGGGATATATCACAAAACTGGATTAGACAGGCTCACATAGTTGATGCATTCACATCCACCTGTCTGTCCTAACATATATTAACTGGAGGAGCACAGGTCCCAAGACCACATACTTACCACTAATCAGTGACATACATCTTCACAGCATCCCTTTGCTTTGTCAGTAATACACAAAACGTATGGTGGCCAGGTAACAATACATCTGACAAATATCTGGACATAACATCACACTAGGGTATATACACTGAGCTGCTAGGCATGTCACCAAGCACTGTCTAAACTACAGGCAGACTGTCACAAATCTATCCCTATTTTCCTATGGGGGAATACACATGTAATTGCAAATATAGCAGGCACTACAGGCATGTAACAGCACGGAGTAACAGACACCATTGTGAAAGTACATACCAACAACCAATCTCAACACAGTCACAGTCACATAATGGTAAGCCTAATTAATAGTACAGTATATGGACTGTGTGAACAAAACCCATCATCATATTCACCACTCACACACTAACCCCTACATATACTGGTGCAATTAACAGTGTAGTCTGATGCCTGACTGTGGTATGAGACATGTCTCAGTCTGGCCCTACAAACATATAAGCTGATGGGGTACCACAAACTGGAGCAGCATGCAACATCAGGTAGAATAGGACCAAAAACACTGACATCTACCCAAGTCTGTAAACAAGCCAAATAACATATTCATGATACGTTATTTGGCACTCTGTCAACAATCAACATTAGTGCACAGACCTCACTACTGTATAGACTACAACAGAATACCCAGGTTTTATCCTCAAATATAAGGCCTCCTATACATGACATGTCTGGCAGTCTGATATATCACTGGCATAATATCAGGAATAATGTCAGTAAATAATGATATACTGTACATATCCACCTCTTACTGCATGACATATGGACAAAGGGTGACAAACTATGGAGACAGAGGCACAAACACAGATCCACTATTGACATATTGCTGTTATAAACTGAGAAAACTGCTGCGGTAACAAGGTTTGTTGCAACATGTCTTTTCTGAGGGATAGGAAGTCGGTAACACATATGGATGCTACCATTTACTGATTGAAATCATCAGAGTATGCCACTGCATTTATAAATACAGACAATGTGTGAGTAACACACTAAATCGAAGACTCCAAACTCTGGCCAGTCTTCAGATTGCCCTACATGTGAGAGTTTTCTCAACCACATAACACTGTCATGTCAGACTTTAAATCATTCAGAACAGCCATATCCACACAAACCCTGTTAAACTAACATTACTTCAAATGTAGAATAGCAATACTTACATTGTGTCCCCATGTCTGGAACATCCCCCTCCAGTTTGTTGGCCTATCTCCACAGTGTTTGTTGTAAGAGGCATTTCCAACTACCCTCTGTGATGCTGTTTGTCAGACACCCACATGAAGTCCTGCTCACAGTAACGGAAAAGGGCCAACACCCACATGAAGTGGTCAGTTATAGGAGTGTGTTTGTATGCAGTTGTCTATAGGAATGGTACCACAGCTGTTCCACATGCAATTAGCAAGTGGGTGTCTCCAATTCATGCACAGGCCATCAGCTGATTATGAGCATTACCTACAAATGTCAAGCTGCTGCCTATGCAGAACTTATGTATTTTTCCACATCTATCAGAGAGGGAAATAGAGAGATAGAGAGAGAGATGGAGAGAAAGACAGAAAGGTAGAAAGACAGAAAGAGAGAAAGAGCCAAGCATGTTTGTGTATAATCCTTGGGGGGAGAATTGTCTCTGAGTATTATAAGGGTTGTTCACTAATTCATACTGTCACATAGTCATTGCACAGGGCAGTAGACATTTATGGCTGTGGATTGTCATCACCAATCTCTATGGTGTTTGCAAGTTTTGGCCTTGTAATGTGGACATTGGGACAGATAGGTCCTCAATATAATAATGTAGCAAAACCCACACCCCAATAGATCATCTTATTACACAATCACACCAACAGGATACTGATGACAGACACACACACACTTGCCAATATTGAGTTTCAAACCCATACCTAATTATGCATTGCTACTACAGTGCTGCACATTTATCACAAGTGCCATGAAGCTTATATGTTGGAGAGTTGTACAAAGGTATCTTTGAAGGTGAGTGACTTCAGCAGCAGTGCTAAAGGAAGAGTAGTAAATGTGAATGTCCAGAAAATCAGGTGTTTACAAAGACACACACACACTCTCTCAGAAGCACACACAGTTTCACAGTTACCATGTCTGGGATTAGAACTCTTACCTAACTAGCATGCTGCACTATGGTATTACATAGTTATTGTAAGCGCCACTGAGCTTACATGTTGGAGAGCTGCCCAAAGGTATCTTTGAAGGTGAGTGACATCAGCAGTAGTGCTAAAGGAGAGGTAAGGGGAGAGTAGTAAGTGTGAATGCCCACAAAATCAGGTGTCAACAAAGACACACACACTCTCTCTCAGAAGCACACACAGTTTCACAGTTGCCATGTCAGGGATAGAACGCCTACCTAACTAGAATGCTACACTATGGCATTACCCATTTATCGCAAGCGCCACTGTGCTTATATGTTGAAGAATTGTCCAATGGTATCTTTGAAGGTGAGTGACATCAGCAGCAGTGCTAAAGGAGGGGTAAGGGGAGAGTAGTAAGTGTGAATATCCACAAAATCAGGTGTCAACAAAGACACACAAACTTGCTCACACAAACACACACAGTTTCAGAGTTGCCATGTCTGGGATTAGAATTTCTACCTAACTAGTATGCTACACTTCAGTATTACACAATTATAGCAAGCGCCATGGAGCTTATAGGGCTGAGACTTCCCAAAGGTTTATTTCAAGGTGACTGACATCAGCAGGAGTGTTAACATGGGTAATGGGAAGTGCAGTGTGTGTGAATGGGCCATAAATAATTCCTCCGGAAACACACACATACACACACACACACACACACACACACACACACACACACACACACACACACACACACACACACACACACAAAATCAGTCACACACAACTTTACATTTGACAGGACTGAGTTTACAAATGCTACATGAATACTTATTTTTACTACCATTTTACACAGTTATCACAAGCACCACAGGCACTATAGGGCTGAGGACTACCAAAAGGAATGTCTACAGTGATTGACATAAGCACATCATGTGATATAGTCCAATTGGATGTGTAGTGGGTAGGACAGGCCTCATAATGGAATTCTCTCTGTCACTGTCTGTTTCTCTCTCTTCCCACATCTCTGTGTGTGTATGTTTGACATATTATAGTCTGTTGGCCTTAGATATGTGTGAGTATTCCTATCCAATGTGCATGTGAAGCATAAATGGTGTACAATTTGGCATCTGTGCACAGACATCTGCAAATGACAGATATGTATAGTCCACTGTGTTGTCAGACATGGCCTTCATTTCTCTAAGTGTATGAGCATGCCAAGTATGAACTTATGTATTGAGTGTGTAAATCCATTCCAAGTAGGGTTGTACTCCAGTCCAGGGTTTGGTGTTCTACACCTACAGCTAGCAACCTGTCTCTGCAGGATATCTGTAGATAGGTTGACAATATGGAGTCACAATGGGCGACAGGTGGGGAGGGGTTACTGTAACTATTGCCATCTGTGCTACTTGTGTTACATGGTTGGTGTTAGCAGAGCTATTCAGACATATGTACTGTTTTACACTGTGATGTAGTATATCATCAACTACTGACAGATATAATTATTTGCTCAAAGTTATTTACTGGGAAATACAAGATGAATGAAGATGAGTCCAATATTGTGGGTCACAGTCTGCACATTCTTGCACACTCCTGCCATTCTGGAGGGGTAGCTACAGACACTTGCTAATGGGTCTGTGTAAATGGTCCAGCACCTTGGTAATATGGTGGCTAAGGATCCCCTTCTTGTACATATATTGCCTTAACAGAATGGCCATATCCTGTGTCCATACCTCTCAGCTGTACAGATTCACCCACGTTACCCAGAGGCAAGGCTCATATATCTGGTCAGTTCCCCTTCACATTGTGGTTCATGAGCTGGTTTTTAGCCACCCATTAATGGGTTTGCAGGCAGGGGTGGTATGAGCACACATCTGAATTTCAGACTTTACACACTCCATGACGTCCATGCTTCTACACCCCCCTGTAATTTCATCCTCTTCCTAACATTATGCGAGCAATATTTGAGAAGTATTCCTATAGCTGTCCCTTCATCCCAGCGGTATTTATAGGTTGGTCCACAGTTATTGCAGTAGGACATGAAGGGGCATGCTACTAGGATTTGTCAACATGACCTTGTATTTGTGTTCTGTTGACTGTGTTAGGTTGTTAGTTAGGACCCCATCAGATACCATACATTGGCACTACTGGTGAGGCACAGGCCTTTGACAGAGGACTGTAGACCATTTAGTAATGATGCAGGCCATCTGTAGCAGGCCAGTGCATTCTGTCACTCCTACATTCACATACTGCGAGCCAGTGGATTCCCCTGGGGTGACAGGGTAAGTGTGCGAGGTGTTACTGGAAATACTTCCTGTCCATATTGATTCATTGGTCTGGATGCAGACAGGGTGCTGCTTACAGCATGGGACACACCTGCATAGGACACCTCTTCAGCATGCTGTATTCTGTTGGTATTCCCATACAGAAGTGGGGGTCATGCTGTACTCATTCCCAACAGTGAGGATATGACCTGTGATAAACCTATGGCTGATGGTGGGGTGAGCTGAGTGCATGTGTGGTATGGCAGCTGATTCGCAGATATACCTGAGATATTCCTCTTATGCTGACTTATGTGGGGACATAGACAGTCTCTCATTACTTCATAACTGTGCCTTTTGTGGTCTGCCAGTGATTGGTCAGAACACACCAATATTCCATACTATACAGACAACTAATCTGCTTCTAACCTGTATGTACAATTCCAACGTTGTGTGCAGTTGACAGTGACATTTTAGGCACTCTGTCTAGGGTACCTCCACCTGGGTACTGTGTGTATGTATGGGCCCCCATTTGTGGCATGTCCATCTTTCAAATTATGACAGATATTGACATTTGGACAGTGAGTATGGATGACTGCTGACATGGGTATTGCTGAGAAGCATTGTAGTTGGCACTACAGTTGTCAGAACATGACCCTGTCAACCACAGTACTGCCCATAGGCCACCAAGACACAACCCTCCATGCCTACATGCTGACCATTTCCAGACAATATTGAACACACAGCAACCTAACACACAGACCCCTGCATATTGTACACATGCAACAACCTATCCTGTAGACTGGGCCAGCTCAGGTAATCTGTGCTCTACTAATATTACTCCTCACACTTACATGTTACTACATTTCTTCATAGAATTATGGGGGGGGTGAGGCACACCTGACAACTTTAAACATGCACTGTCACTGTACTGGTATTTCAGGTACTATGTTGGCTTTCATTTCATATTGTATTCTGACCTGTCATGCAGACTGGAGGCATATCAGTAGAGTACAGATCTTAGGCTTTATTGACCTACATTTCAGTTTCAATATTCTTACCCTTCAGAAATAACATACAACTGCCAGACCTGTTGTAGTTTGAATGTGTAGATGAGTAGGGGGGCTGTTCACCATTGCTATAAATTGAAGGCCTTAGCCCAGCCTTTCTTTATTGTCATCTACAACTGTTGTGCTGGCTGAGGCTGGTGGTGGGTATATGAGACTCACTGACATGCATGTGTGTCTGCAATGGACACACACAGTTATTTGGGCCACCAGTGTACTGTGGTGGGATTTGTCACCTTGTCTAGTACTGCCTAGTATGTTGACACCAATATTTGTTATGGATTTCATGCTGCCAATATAGGTGTGAACATTCTGCTGCCATCCCATTCAGCCACCCAATTCCCTTTCATGCTCACGTACATACTATAGATACAACTATCACAACATACTACTCCATTCAGTAATTGATAGGAAGGGTGACTTACCTTGTGGCTGGGTGAGTATTGAGGACAGTGTTTGAGGGCTGACTATGTTGGATGCACATAGTACACTCTGTATACATGGTAAAGCACAGGTAGTGTCATGTTTGGCATCCATTTTACTGTATGTGCAAGTCAGAGAGAGGTGTCATTCCTTGGGTCCCTACCATGTCAGTGTATGTGCTATGCATTGCCTCTTTGCCAAGGCCTGGGCATACTGGGCATGCCTCCTCCTTCTGCCTACATGGGCAGACTCAGGTAGTTCCTCCTCTGAGTCACTCTGTGCCTGTGCTGGCCTTGGCAATGGTGGATGGCTGTGTGGCCTTGCATGTGCTGTTCCTGCTGCAGCATTTCTACAGGATTATATTGTGTAGCATGGCACATACTATGAACATTTGTGTCCATGCAGCTGGAGAGTACTGCAAGGCTCCACCGATTATGTCTAGGCAGCGGAACCATGATTTAAGCATCCCAAACCCACTCTCTATTATAATTCTGGTTAGTGCGTATGCCTCATTATGGAGTTCTTGTTCAGGTGTATGTGCATGTCTGAGGGGTGTTATCAGCCATGGATCCAGTGCGTAGCCAGCATCCCTCACTAGGTGGCCATATGGGATGTCCCCACCGGCAAATTTCTGGTACAGCTGTGTCATATGCCAGATGTGGGAGTCTTGATAGCTTCCAGGGCTGCCAGCACACACATTCAAGATAATGTCCTGGGCATCGCACATGACCTGGCAGTTGATGGAGGGGAAGCCCTTGTGGTTTATGTAGACCCTACCCCACTCTCCAGGTGGTGGTTTGTTGTGTATGTGCATGCAGTCTATAGCACCCACTACTTCAAGGTATTCTGCTATTTGGTGGAAGAGACGCATATTGCTGGTAAACACCTCACAGGTGTAGAGGAAATATATGTGCTCACTGGCATGTGCTGACATGGCATCCAGGAACTGGTGGAGTACTCTAGATGCTGATGCCTGTAAGATCCCCATGATATCCCCAGTTGGCCTTTGGAAGGTACCTGTAGCTATTATTCTTACGCCTACACATACCTTGGCATCCACTGGGATGGTTTCCCATCTGCTGGTTCTGTGTATGAGGCAGGGCTAGCACAGCTAAACAATTTGCTGTAGTATGTCCCTGTCCACACTATAGTGCTCCACTATCTCCAACTCATATAGCCTCTGGTAGGTTATCCTGGGTCTGTACACTCTTCTCCTCCTCCTCACTGTGGGATGGTCATCAATATTCACATCCTCACCACCCTCAGCCTCTTGCACATATTGATGTATGAGAGCAACAGCAGCCCCTAACATTTTGTTAGTTTCGTCAGGTAAAATTTCTCTTTCTGTGTACACTGGTGGTGTAGAGTTTGTAGGAAACAGCAGACTGAAAGGAGTTTGCATAGTTTATAGTAGTGTGCTGGGCTGCTGCCTGTGTAATTGGCTGATTCTGATACATTTCACCTGCCAGCTATGCTAGTTCTCCTTGATTGCCTTCCAACTGCTGTTTTCCCTTCCCATCGCCTTCCTGTTTAAGCCCTGAGGCACACCACGCATACCCAGTGCTCAGATGTGAACAGAGCTGCTATTTCCTGATTTTTTTTTTTTGTTTAAAATCTAGTGCACGGCACACACACTCATTTAGGCAATGTAAACACTGCTAGGAAGCCTCAGACACACCCCCTTCCTTAGCTTTGCTTAGCTAAGGGATAACACAGGCCACAGAGCTCCAATAAGCTTACAGAATGCAAGACACACCCCTTTATGAGGTCATCAACCTCTTATACAAGGGTGTTGCTGCACCTGCAAGCTAACACTGAGAGGAAATCTGTGATTCATTATCATTCCACTCATTTACATAAATCAGAATGCAAATTCATGGTTACCACACTCACACTGAGCTTTCCCCCTTAGCAGCCAGTATTCCCTGGTATTGTTGTCTTATGCATGCCATTGACTATTATGGCAAAATGCTGATTTTGATATAAAAGCTTATTTCCCCATTTTTTTTTTATTTTCGTGGTGATCCCATTTGCTCACTGCTGCCCTATGCTTAAACGACCGAGATCGGTCAAAAAAACTGCCTACTACATTGAATACATGCGTTCTTTCGAGCTATTATGCCTCCATTTTGTAATTTGCAGAAATGTATTTGGTTAGTAACCAAATACATTTCTGCAGGTTACACTGTTCGTGCACAGACGCCTGCCTGCTTCCTGGATTGCTAATTCACCTCATTTGCATGTTTTTTACCAGCAAGTGAGGTAATTAGTATATGGCAGTGGTGTCTATGTGGGAATAATGGAGGTGCACTCGTTCATGTCTCGGGGGCTCATTCCTGGATCGCTCATCAGCCATATTGCGTGTAGCAGCTCTGACACTATTCAGGCACTCTGTGCAGAGCTTGCTGAATCCTGGGGATTGTCTTCTATCAATGGTTGGGCCAATTAAATCCCTGCAAAGCCATATACTTTTCTTCATTATTTATAAAGAACTGTTGCATGCTTCTGTCACTTCTTAAAACACCGTCATTTTGGTTTTCCTAATTAAATGTGGATACTTCACTCTGGATTTCCCTACGCATATTATATGGGTGATCTTCTATAACTGCAGCCTAATATAACTGTTTCCATAATTCAAAACGTTCTTCAGCATAACTTCATTTGCATAATTAACTTCAGTAAACTTTCAGTGAATGCCAACAAAATAAATTCCGAACTTAACATAGGATAGTAAAGAAAATAAAAAGTTCTTGATTATTTCCCAGGTGTGGCTAAGGTAGTTGGTCCAAGGTCATCTGTAGTATTTAAAAGGGCATGCAACATAAATGAATATTTAGCACATCCACAAAAGTAAAGGAGTGAGAATGAGGGGCATGCCACTAAAAAGTTTAACGATTGTGGCCAGTGCTGGTGCATACTGCAGGGTAAATCTATTGAAATCCAGGAATTTATAAAAATGTCTACAAGGGATGATGTTGGTTGTGGCACAAGGGCATTGTGTATACAGTGAAGTGCATGCCATGCCCAGCATATTACAACTGAATGCCTATACTGTAAAAGAATGAATTAACAAGTTTATGATGTTTATAAGTAACACACAAATAGTGTTTTAAGTAAACACTGTAATATTTGTAAGAATGTTAAATGTTTTATGTTTATAGGGTGGAAAAAGTGGATAAAAAGCTAAGAGATGGGTCATGAGAAGATATCAACTCCTACTAAAATTGTTCACTTTAAGCATAGCCAGGAGTTATGCACCTGAGTTTTAGAAAAAGGCAATCATTATGTCACTCCAGAAAGGGAGGCCTAACTGAAATCTCTGCATCTAATAGACCTATCATCCTAACAAGTCCAGTTTTCAAGCCAATCTGACTTCAAAAATATTGTTATAAAATTATTTTCTTCTAGATCCACAACTGTACTGTTTTGTTAACAGGATAACATGTTAACTTAACTTTCTAAACTTCATTGAGAAAGTCATTGAAGATGAAGATAGTGGCCACATACTTGATACAGCAATTTTGGATGTTTCCAAAACCTTTGACACTATTCCACATGCTGGAATTGTAAACAAACTTAAAGGTCTAAATGTAGACCTTCAGCCAGATTCAGCAAGCTCTTCATGGAGTGCCTAAATAGTACAAGAGCTGCTGCACGCAATATGGCCGCCGACCAATCAAGAATGAGCCCCCGAGACGCGCATGGGCATGCCTACACTATTTTCATACAGACACAACTGCTATATGCTAATTACCTCATTTGCTGGTGAACACCATGTAAATGAGGAGAATTAGCAATCCAGGAAGCAGGCAGGCATCTGTGCAGGAATAATGTAACCTGTAGAAATGTATTCAGTTACTAACTGAATACATTTCTGCAAATTACAAAATGGAGGCATGACAGCTCTAAAGAAAACATGTATTCAATGTAGTAGACATGCCAGTGGCCAAATATATGGCCATTGGCATGAGAAATAGTTGCAAAATTATAAAAAACTACTTTATTTTTGTTTTTTGGCTGATCTCAGCCATTTAAGCACAGGGCAGCTGTGCCCAAACAGGATCAGCCCGAAAATAAGAAAAAAAGTTGGAAATAACCTTTTAACCCCAAATCAGCATTTTTGCCATAATAGCAAATAAACAGTAATGACAGTTGGCAGCATGGCAATCATATACAGTCCACAGAATATTTCAAATGAACCACCTTCAAAACATGAGGAGACAGCAAAATCCAATAATACGAAATCCGTTTAATAAAACAATAAAAAAATCGGTACGCTCTTTCACCATATAAGCTATGGCTTCATCAGACCACTATCAATAATGGTCTGATGAAGCCATAGCTTATATGGTGAAAGCGCTTACCAATTTTTTACTGTTTTATTAAACGGAGTTTGTATTATTGGATTTTGCTGTCTCCTCATGTTTTGAAGGTGGTCCGTTTGAAATATTCTGTGGACTGTATATGATTGCCGTGCTGCCAACTGTCATTACTGTTTATTTGCTTTTACTCATTTTTGTGGGCTTGGACAGTTGGTTTACTTGTTGGGTATCTCTGCTTTTGTATTTTACCATAATACTCAATGACATGCATAAGACAACAATACCAGAGAACAGTGGTTGTTAATGGGGAAGGCTGAGTGTGAGTGTGGTAACTATGAATTAACATTCTGTTTTGTGCAAATGAGGGGATTGATACTGAATCACAGATTTCCTCTCAGTGTTAGCTTGCACCCAACTGTGTAGGTGCAGCAACACCATTGTATACATTTAAGAGGTGGATGACCTCATAAGGGGGAGTGTCATGCATGCTGTAAGCTTATTGGAGCTCTGTGGCCTGTGTTTGCCGTTAGCTAATCACAGCTAAGGAAGGGAGTGTCTCTGAGGCTGCCTAGCAGTGTTTACATTGCCTAAATGGGTGTGAGCACTGCGCACCGGGTTTAAAAAAAAAAAAAAAACAAGAAATAGCAGCTCTGAGCACTGGGTATGTGCGGCGCACCTTGGGGCTTAAACGGGAAAGCAATGAGAAGGAAAACAGCAGTAGGAAGGCAATCAAGGAGAACTAGCATAGCTGGCAGGTGAAATGTATCAGAATCAGCCAATTACACATGGAATAGCCTAGCACACTACTAGAAACTATGCAAACACCTTCCAGTCTGTTTTTTCCCACAAACTCTACACCACCGGTGTACACAGAAGGTGAAATTTTACCTGTCAAAACTAACAAAATGTTAGGGGCTGCTGTCACTCTCATACATCAATATGTCCAAGAGGCTGAGGGTGGTGAGGATGTGAATGCTGATGACCAACCCACAGTGAGGAGAAGGAGAAGATTAACCTACCAGGGGCTACATGAGCTGGAGATAATGGAGCGCTATAGGGTGAACAGAGACATTATACAGCAAATTGTTGAGCTGTGCAGGCCATGCCTCACACACAGAACCAACAGAGGAGAGCCCATCCCAGTGGATACCAAGGTATGTGTAGGTTTAAGAATACTAGCCACAGGTACCTTCCAAAAGGGCAACTAGGGATATCATAAGGATCTCACATGCAACAGCATCCAGGGTACTCCACCAATTCCTGGATGCCATGTTAGCACATGCCGGTGAGAACATATATTTCCTCAACACCCATGAGGCGTTGACCAGCAATATGCGTTTCTTCCACCAAATAACAGAATACCCTGAGGTAGTGGGTGCTATAGACTACACGCACATACGCACCAAACACCACCTGGTGAGTGGGGTCAAATCTACATAAACTGCAAGGGCTTCCACTCCATCAACTGAAAGGTCATGTGTGATGCCCAGGGCATTATCTTGAGACTGTGTGTGCTGGCAGCTCTGGAAGCTATCATGACTCCCACATCTGGCATGTGACACAGCTTTACCACTCATTTGCCAGTGGGGACATCCCATATGGACACATGGTGGGGAATGCTGACTATGCGCTGGAGCCGTGGCTGATGACACCCCTCAGAAATGCACACACACCTGAACAAGAACTCCATAATGAGGCACATGCACAAACCAGAATCATAATAGAGCATGTGTTTGGGATGCTCAAGTCACTGTTCCGCTGCCTGGATATATCCGGTGGAGTCTTGAAGTACTCTCCATCTACATGTACACAAATGTTTATAGTATATGCAATGCTACACAATATAATCCTGCAGAAACAGCTGCAGTAGGAACAGCAAGGAGCAATGCCACACAGCCCCCCACCATTGCCAAGGCCATCACAGGCACAGAGGGACTCAGAGGAGGAACTAACTGAGCCTGCCCATGTAGGCAGAAGGAGGCATGCCCAGTATGCCCAGGCCTTAGCAAAGAGGCAACACATAGCACATACACTGACACGGTAGGGACCCAGGTAATGACACCTCTCTCTGACTCTCACATACAGTAAAACGGATGTGAAACATGATGCTGCCTGTGCTTTACCATGTATAGGGAATGTACTATGTGCATCCAACATAGTCAGCCCTCCAGTACCATCCTCAATACTGGCACAGCCACAGGGTAAGTCACTTTTCCTATCACTTGCTGAATTGAGTAGTATGTTCTGATAGTTGTATCTATAGTATGGATGTGGGCATGCAAGGGAATCAGGTGGCTGAATGGGATGGCAGCAGACAGTGGACACCTATATGGGCAAACATGAAATCCATAACAAATACTGGTGTCAACATACTAGGCAGTACTGGACAAGGTGACAAATCCCACTGCAGTACATGTGGTGGCCCAAATGTGTGTCCATAGGATAGACACATGCATGCCAGTGAGGCTCACATACCCAACACCAGCCTCACCCAGCAGGACAGGTGTAGATGACCATAAAGAAAGGCTGGGCTAAGGCCTCCAATTGATGGCAATGGTTACCCCCCCCCCCTTCCAGACCTACACAGACAGACTACAACAGGTCTGACAGTTGTACATTAGTTCTGAAAGGTAAGAAGTCTGAAACTGAAATGTAGGTCAATAAAACCTAAGATCTGTACTCTACTGATATGCCTCGATTCTGCATGATAGGTCAGAATACAAAATGAAATGGATGTCAACAGAGTACCTGAAATACCAGTACAGTCATAGCAAATGTTTAAAGTTGTCAGGTGTGTCCACCCCCACAATCCTATGTAGAAATACAGTGACATGTAAGTGTGAGGTATAATAACAGTGGAGCACAGATTACCCGAGCTGTCCCATTCTACAGGATAGATTGTTGCATGTGCAGAATATGCAGGGGTCTGTGTGTTAGGATGTTGTGTGCTCAATATTGTCTGGAAGTGGTCATCATGTAGGCATGGAGGGTTGTGTCTTGGTTGCCTATCGGCAGTACTGTGGATGACAGGGCCAAGTTCCTACAACTGCAGTGCCAACCACAATGTTTCTCAGCAATACCCATGTCAGCAGTCTTCCATACTCACTATCCAGATGTCAATATCTGTCACAGTCTGAAAGATGGACATACCAAGAATGTGGGCCCATACATACACACAGTACACAGGTGGAAGTACCCTAGACAGACTACATAAAATGTAACTGTCAACTGCACACAACTTTGGAATTGTACATATAGGTTAGCAGCACATTAGTTGTCTGTGTAGTATGGAATACTGATGTTGTCTGGCCAATCACTGGCAGACCACAAAAGGCACAGTTATGAAGTAATGAGAGACTGCCTATGTCCCCGCACAACACAGCATAAGGGGAATGTCCCGTGTATATATGTGAGTCACTGCAAGTAGCTTCCATATTACACATGCACTCAGCTCACCCCACCATCAGCCACAGGCTTATCACAGGTCAAATCCTTGCTGTTGGTAATGAGTACAGTATTACCCCACTTCTGTATGGGAATATCCACAGAATGCAGCATGCTGAAGAGGTGTCCCATACAGGTGTGTCCCTAGCTGTAAGTAGCACCCTGCCTGCGTCCAGATCAATGGATTAGTATGGACAAGAACTATTGCCATTAACACCTTGCATACTTACCCTGTCACCCCAGGGGAATCCACTGGCTCAAAGCCTGGGAATGTAGGAGTGACATAATGCACTGGTCTGCTGCAAATGGACGTCATCACTACCAAATGGCCTACAGTCCCCTGTCAAATGCCTGTTCCTCACCCTTAGTGCCAATGTATGGTATCTCATGGGGTCCCAACTAACAACATAACACAGTCAACAGAACACAAATGCAAGGCCATGTTGACAAATCCCAGTAGCATGCCCCTCATGTCCTACTGCATGAACTGTGGAACACGCCCTATATAGTGCTGGGATGAAGGGCCAGCTATATGGATACTTCTCAGATATTGCTCACATAATCTTAGGAAGAGGATAGAAAAACAAAGTGGGGGTGTATATGCATGGACAACATGGAGTGTGTGAAGTCTGAAACTCTGATGTGTGCCCATACTACCCCTTCCTGCAAACCCAGTAATGTGTGGCTACAAACCTGCTTGTAAACCACAATGTGAAGGGGAACTGACCAGATATATGAGCCCTGCCTCTGGGTAACCTGGGTGAATCTGTACACCTGAGAGGTATGGCCACAGCAGGATATAACCATTCTGTTATGTCGATATATGTACAAGAAGGGGATCGTCAGCCACCATAGTACCAAGGTGTTGGACCATTTACACAGACCCATCATCGAGTGTCTGCAGCTACCCCTCCAGAAGTGTGCAAGAATTTGTAGGCTACAGACCACAATACTGGACACAGCTTCATTCATCTTGTATTTCCCAGGAAACAGCTGTGAGCAGATAAATGTATCTGTCATTATACAATGACACCCCCATCAATATTCCAAAATGTGCACGCTGATTGGTCAGCGTGCCCATTGTAAATCAGACGTATACTAATGGAAAAAGGTCCTGTGGCCCAGACTTTTTCCATTAGTATAAGTCTTTTTTTTTTTTTTTAAGACAGCAATGGAGAACGGAAGAGCTCCATTGCTATAATCTCACTATGTTAAATGAGTTTAACATAATGAGATAGCTTAAAAAAAGCAACTGAGAAAGGAAGACCTCCGTTGCTTTTTTTAAAGCTATCTCGTTATATTAAAGTCTTAACATAGCGAGAAACTTTTAAAAAGCAACGGAGATCTTCCTTTCTCCATTGCTTCTACACACACCTCTGATGTACTGCATAAGCATGCGCATGTGCAGTACATCAGAACTGCCACAAAATACCAGACAGCTGCAGAAGGGCAGCACGGAGGCATTATACAATGCCATTATTTAATAAAAGTAGGTATTTTTTTTTCTTAAATAATGTCATTGTATAATAGCAATAACCCACTTCTGGGTGTGGGTAATGCTGGATTTACCCATGGTTTTCTTTGTTTGGCCACTCGGGCTTTACCCTCATGACCAAACCACACCAACCATGCGTAAATCCAGCATTACCCACACCCAGGCATGGGTTATTGCTTAAGTAGTTGATGACATAATACATTACACTGTAAAACAGTACATATGTCTGAATATCTCTGCTAACACCAACCATGTAACACAAGCAGCGCAGAGAGCAATAGTTGGAGTATCCCATTATCTATCGCCCATTCTGACCCCATATTGTCAACCTATCTATAGATATCCTGCAGAAACAGGTTACTAGCTGTAGGTGTAGAACACCAAACCCTGGACTGGAGTATAACCTTACCTGGAATGGATTCACACACTCAGTACATAAGGTCATACTTGACATGCTCCTATACTTAGAGAAATAAAGCCCACGTCTGACAACACAGTGGGCTATACATATTTGTCATTCTCAGATGTCTGTGCACACACACACCAAATTGTACACCATTCATGCTTTGCACACACATTGTATAGGAATACTCACACATATCCAAAGCCAACACACTATAATATGTCAAACATACACACACAGAGATGTGGTGAAAAGAGAGACAGACAGTGACCGAGTGAATTCCATTATGAGGCCTGTCCCACCCATCACACGTCCAATTGGCCGATATCAATCACTGTAGACATTCCTTGTGGTAGCCCTCAGCCCTATAGTGTATGTGGTGCTTGTGATAACTCTGTAAAATGATAGTACAAATCAGTGTTCATCTAACATTTGTATACCCAATCCTATCAAATGTAAAGTTGTGTGTGACTGAGTGTGTGTCTGTTTCCAGAGGAATGATTTATGGCCCATTCACACACACTACACTTCCCATTCCCCATGTCAGCACTCCTTCTACTGTCAGTCACCTTGAAATAACCCTCTGGCCAAGTCTCAGCCCTATAAGCTACATGGTGCTTATGATACGTGTGTAATACGGTAGTGTCCAAAACTAGTTAGGTAGGAATTCTAATCTCAGACATGGCAACTGTGAAACTGTGTGTGTGTGTGTGTGTGTGTGTGTGTGTGTGTGTGTGTGTGTGTGTGTGTGTGTGTGTGACTGTCTATCATCAGAATCCTGTGTGGGAGTTGCTGTGATTGTGTATTAACAGGATCCATTGTGGCGTGAGTTTTGCTAAATTATTACGTTGAGGACCTAGTATATGTCACAATGTCCACATTACAAGGCCAACAGATGTCAAACACCGGAGAGGTTGGTGTAGACAATCCACAGCCCTACATTTGACAGTACAGATTAGTAAACAATATAGGCAACCTTTCTATTACTCAGAAAACACTGTCCACCCACGTATCATACACAAACACACTTGTCTAGGCAGCAACCACTATATTGCTAGTTCCCCTGCATATTGCCTCCCAGATAGTAACCATGGTGTGATAGCAGTGGACTACATGCCTGTTGACCACAACAGTGCCACTGACATCAGAAATAACTTTGATGTGTTACATGTCCTGACTGTGTGTTATCAAGAAATTAAAAGGACATGGCACTCTGTTCCATCCCCTCAGTAGCCAAATAAATGCATACAGTGGCCCTTTTGCCATGTTCCCCACTGGACACCTGCAACAACTGTAGAGTATGCAAAAGTACCCCACAAAGGGAATACCATGGCTTATACACATGCCTGTATGGGCAGACTCCACTAACTCCACTGAATACCTGTATTATACTGTAAATGTAGGTGCAATCATGACCTCAGTTACATAGCCAGGTTTCACCAAAGGAGGTCAGGAATGCTACATCAGAAGATACCAATCTGTCCACACACTATGCCTCAAAGACCTCAAGTGCACTTCCACATGTCAAAGAACATGCATGTGGGACGTGCACAACCCAGACACTGTCCATGTTATGGAATATAGATCACATACATGGGAAGCACTGCACATCACCGGCCACCCACAATAGAAACCCAGATGACTGGATGGTGAATACAATACCCACCTCTGGGTCCACTCCAGGGACTACACTCCTGAGCCACACTGGGGACTATTGTCATGTGGCCTGATGCCAAGGTATTCCCTTGGTCTAGCCTTGTAGAACCTTCAGGCCCATTCACCTACTACACACCTGTGAAGCAATGAACCTATGAATCTCAGTATCATCAGTAGATGTGTGTGTGTGTGTGTGTGTGTGTGTGTGTGTGTGTGTGTGTGTGTGTGTGTGTGTGTGTGCAGATGAATGATTTCGAGGCCAGTCACACTCACTACACCTTTCATTGCCCTACTTTAACACGCCTGCTAATGTTAGTCATCTTGAAATAACCCTTTGGCCAAGTTTCATCCCTATAAGCTCCATGGCACTTATGATAACTGTGTAATACTGTACTGTAGCAAACTAGTTAGGTAGGAGTGCTAATCTTGGTCCTGGCTACTGTGATAATGTGTGTATTTGTGCGAGAGAGCGTGTTTGTCTTTGTTGTCACCTGATTTTGTGGACATTCACACTTACTACACTTCCCTTTCCTCTCCTTTAGCACTGCTGCTGATGTCATTCACCTTCAAAGATACCTTTGGACAACTCTCCACCATGTAAGCTCTGTGATGCATGTGATAACTGTGTAACACTGTAATAGCAATACATAGCCAGGTAGGGGTTTGAAACACAGTACTGGTAAGTGTGTGTGTTTGTGTGTGTGTCATCAGTATCATGTGTGGGTGTTGGGGTGATTGTGTAATGACATGATCCATTGCAGTGTGGGTTTTGCTACATTATTATATTGAGGACCTATATGTCCCAATGTCCAGATTACAAGGCCAATAGTTGCCAAACACTGTATAGGTTGTTGTTGAAAATCCTCAGCCATAAATGTCTACTGCCATGTGCAATTACTATGTGACAGTATGGATTGGTAAACAATATAGGCAACCGTTATAATACCCAGAGATAACTCTCCACCAACGGATCATACACATACACACTTGGCTCTTTCTCTTTTCCTCTCTTACTTCCTCTCTGCCTGTCTCTCTCCCTCTCTCTCTCTCTCTCTCTCTCTCCCTCTCTGGTATACGTGGAAAAATACATCTGTTCTGCATAGGCAGCAGCTTGGCTTTTGCAGGTAATGCTCATTATCAGCTGATGGTCTGTGCTTGAATTGGAGTCCCCCACTTGCTAATCACATGAGGAACAGCTGTGGTATCATTCCTATAGCCAGTTGTATGGAAACATACTCCTATAACTAAGCACTTCATGTGCGTGTTGGCCCATTTCTTTCACTATGAGCAGGACTTCATGTGGATGTCTGACAAACAGCATCACAGATGCAGTTGGAAATACCTCTTACAACAAACACTGTGGAGACAGGCCAACAAACTGGAGGGGGATGATCTAGACATGGGGACAGAATGTAAGTATTGCTGTTCTTCATTTGAAGTAATGTTGGTTTAACAGGATTTGTGTGGATATGGTTGTTCTGTATGATTTAAAGTCTGGCATGACAGTGTTATGTGGTTGAGGAAACTTTCACCTATATGGCTATCTGCATACTGGCCAGAGTTTAGAGTCTTAGATGTGGTGTGTTACTCACACATTTTCTGTCTTTAGAAATGCAGTATCATACTCTGATGATTGCAGTCAATAAATGGTGACCTCCATGTGTTTTACTGACCTCATATTTCCCAGAAGAGATATGTCACAACAAACCATGTTACACCAGCAATTTTCTCAGTTTATCACAGCAATATGTAAATATTGGCCTTGTGTTTGTGCCTCTGTCCCCCAAGTTTGTCACCCTTTGTCCATATGTCATGCAGTGAGAGGTGCATATGTACAATATATCATTATTTACTGACATCATTCCTGATATCAAGCCAGTGATATATCAGACAGTCAGACATGTTATGTATAGGAGACCTTACATTTGAAGACAAAACCTTGACATTCTGTTGTAGCCTGTACAGTAGTGAGGTCTGTGTACTTATGGTGATTGTTGACAGAGTGTCAGTATTGTGTAGCAGTGTATTGTGAATATGTTATTTTGCCTGTGTACAAACTGGGCTAGATGTTAGTGTTCTTGGTCCTGTTTTATCTGATGTTGCATGCTGCTCCAGTTTCTGGTACCCTATCAGCAAATATGTTTGTAGGGCCAGACTGAGACATGTCCCATACCACAGTAAGGCATCCGACTACACTGTGAATTGGGCCAGTATATGTAGGATTAGTTTGTGAGTGGAAAATATGAAGATGGTTTTGTTCACACAGTCCATATACTGTACTATTAATTAGGCTTACCATAATGTAACTGTGACTGTTTTAGATTGGTTGTGGGTATGCACTTTAACACTGGTGTCTGTTACTCCATGCTGTTACATGACTGTAGTGCCTGCTATATTTGCAATCACATGTACATTCCCCCATAGGAAATTTGGGTTAGTGTTGTGGCAGTCTGCCTGAAATTTAGACAGTGCTTGGTGACACGCCTAGCAGCTCAGTGTATTAACTAGTCTAATGTTTTGCCCATATATTTGTCAGATGTACTGTTGCCTGGCCACCATAAGTGTTATGTATTTCTGAAAAAGCAGTGGGATGCTGTGAAGATGTATGTCACTAACTAGTGGGAAATATGTGGGCTTGGGACCTCTGGTACGCCAGCTAATATGTGTTAGGACAGCCAGGAGGGTGTGAATGCATCAAATGTGTGAGCTTATCTGCTCCAGTATTTGTGATATATCCCCATTTTCATGGCAGTAAACATCCCCTTTGGCAGTCTTGGTCCACACGTCTTGCAATAAGGTGTTCTGTGTATACCTCTGGACTGACCAGATTGTTTCAGACTGTCCACGTGCATTGGTCATATTTCTGCGGTATTCCACAGGATCATTACTGTGATTTGTGTGGTACTTCACTATGATGATTTTTATGATGTCTGTCAGTAACTGATGTTGTACATTTTAGTTTCAGAAGAGCCTTCCTACACAACATGTCTGTTGACACAACCCCTGTTACTGTAGCAACATTCAACATTTATAACTGCAATGCTTACATTACATTCCCTTGCATTGATAGGTTGAGAGTTATGGTGCTGATATATGATTCCACTACATGTTAACATGTTATGGGCATATGTTGTATATACAAATGTATATATGTGTATATATAGATATATATATATATATATATATATATATATATATATATATATATATATATATATATATCTATAGATACGTGTGTATGTACATGTATATATATATATATATATATATCTACATATGTATCTATATATCCATATCCTTATGTGTCAACATGAGTGTGTATATACCTTCTAAGATGTATCCCACCATATTTATCTGATATGTGTATATTTAGATATAAAAACATGACTGATTCAACACTATTTTCACTGACAAGTAGTAAACAATTGTAGTTGTCAAAGCAGTTGTTCACTACTATTCAGTATGAGTACTGAACAATACATTTGAAAAAGAACAAGCATTTGTGCAGCTCATATGGCTTAGTGGTTAAGTGCTGTGACTATAGTCTAGAGGTTCCAGGGTTCAAGGGCTTTGTGTTTTGTTGCTAGGTAGAACAAGGACTGTTGGATACAGAGTGGTTAAAGCAGTTTTGAACAGCGTTATGCAGGTTTGCGAGACGTTCAGTGGTGCTAATGTATAGATAAACGAAAAGGCACTTACACTGTGTAGGCGTCACTTACCAGTGCGCAAATCTGCTTAGCATTTACATTTAAGCAATGTTTACATCTGCTAAGCATAGCTTATCCCCGGTAATAAGTGTATTTAATTCCATTTACATAGCATGCTTCTATGTGCTGTCATTACAGTAGCAAGGGGTGTGAGTATACTGTATGGGACAGCTGAGTATACATGGCTAGTACCACAGTCTTTTCTCTATATATGTGTTTCATACATGGGTAGCATCCTAGGCTATTTGCTGTCACACTTGCATGTATTCTATCATTACGTTACTACTTTTAATAGTGGTTCTCCAAGTAAGAGTAGATTGCAGATTGTAGTACTGGAACCATACATCCCTGCATGCAAAGCTGGACTCTGAGTACTCACTATCATGTTCTTGGTGTTTGACCTGTATACTTTTATGCATCTCCTATTGGATATTGATCTATGTTGATATTAACTGTAGACTACTATGTGTTTAGGACATGTCATTGAGGACTGCTGTCATGTAGTAATGGCATACCTATCAGTGTCAGACATCTGTCTGTCAAAACATTCATCCTAATGGATAATCTGTTGGCTAGCTAATTACTGTCTGTCCTCTGTACAGATCTGCAGATGTCAGGTATCTGTCTTGACTGCTTACAGGCAATCTCTGATTGACTGACACTGACATGTCTGCCCAGCTGTTTTATGAATGCTACAGCTAGGAAACCCCACCCTATATGCACCATATGCCATGGATACCTCAATCAGACTACCGCAGTCAACAGAACATGCTTGGGTACAGGTCTCTAACCTGGACACTGGCCATGTTATGCTATATATGTTAAATATATGTCAATCGGAGCACCTCACTGGGCCTCTGCAAGAGAAAACCATTGACTGGATGTTGAATTTAACTGTCATCCTGGGGATCACTCAAGTGACATATGTTGATAGATGGCCTGCTGACAAATGTCAGGTGGCATGATACCAGTGTACCCACATGCCCTACTCTTCTCATCTCTCCATGGACATTAGCCTGGTACACATCTAGGAACACCTGCACCTATGGACCTTAGTACTGACAAATGTGTCAGTGTGCATTACCGAGAATAACAGTCTCTGTGTGTTTGCAAACTTGTAGTTGAAAATAATCTGAGGGCCTTCTCACCCACTACACCCCCGATTGCTATACTTAGAAATGGCTGCTGCTGTAATTCACACTAAATGTACCTTGTTACACTCTTCACCGTATGGGCTACTTGGAGCATGCAGTACCAGCATAACACTGTTCTACAAATGGATAGATAGGTGTGGGTTACCCTCTGAGTCCTTTCAAATGTGAGTATGTGTGTGTGTGCGTGTGTGTGTGTGCGTGTGTGTGTGTGTGTGTGTGTGTGTGTGTGTGTGTGTGTGTGTGTGTGTGTGTGTGTGTGCATATTTGTAGGACACAGCATTCTGAGGCACATTCTCCAAATACACTAAATCTTGCCATACATTATAAGGGATGGTGATGTTGCTGACATTAGGAGAGCCATGACAAACCCTCACCCTACTATCCCTGTGTCATGTGCAATAAATGCATATCCTTGTAATAGCACCAATTAGATAGACAAGGATTTGTATTGCAGTCCTGGTCAATGTATGATTGTGGATATTTCAGAGCATTATCATGGGTTTCAGTAAGTACAATATCCAGTGTGGGGCGTGGGTACTGGATATACTGTCTTTACAACATGGTACCCCAGTACATGTCCCAAGGTCCACTGTATGAGGACCGCTGTCATTATCAACCGTATAGGTAACTGACTACACTATCCAGCCAATGATGCATGTGCTGTGTGCATAAACTCTGTAACAGTATGGACTCAGTGATAAGGCAGTTAGGACTGCTAAACCCAGGTCTGTCTGTCAAATGTGTCTATGACTGTATTTGTTTGTCAGTGTGTATATGATAGTATGTCATAATATGTATTGTTCATTAACACCCATAATATCCACCATTAGTATACTGTACAAGGTCTGGTGATGTTCTTCACTTAACAGGAAACGTGGGACACACCTCTCCCTAAAAGCTCTGGTGTGTGTGTAGTTAAGGCCAACCATATTATTAGCAATAAGTACCTAGGTAGGGAATTCTACTCTCAGTGTTGCCAAGTAAGCGTGTGTGTATGTAAAGGGATCTACTTCAATTTGTAGAAAATACATGTCTCAGGAGATCATTTGTCCGAGAACTAACTGACAAAGGGTAACATTTCAAAACAATCATCTTGTGGAAATTCATTCCATGAAAACTAGTAGTGGATCTGTAAATGCCCTCTTCCCCACTGTACAGCTCTACAGCAATACTGGAGTTGGTATATATAGTCGGGTGTGGTTGTTTTGGGCACAGCCACCCACATTGGGGTTATTGTTGTGTGTATCCCTTCTTAGTGTGCTGCTATACTGTGCAGTTTATGTTAACAGGTTATGTAGTTGTTAATCACACTATGTGTGGTTCTACACCACCCCACACCCTCCAAAGTGGGGGGCTGCTCCACCCACACCAGCACACCTATATTTACCAACTCCAGGATTGCATTACATTTGGGAAGAGGACATATACCCTGCCAGTACCATTGTCAATGACATTAAACTGGCTGACTGATTATTTACTGATGTGATCTTTTGGTAATTTGGTCTTGGTGGAATTACATAGGTCAACATGAGTTCACTCCAAAATGAAGTATGTCCATGTGAACAGTATTCTCTGTATATTGCATCAACACCAAAGCCTCTGTGTGTGTGTGTGTGTGTGTGTGTGTGTGTGTGTGTGTGTGTGTGTGTGTGTGTGTGTGTGTGTGTGTGTGTGTTATTCACAAGCATTTGATATGTGCCAGCCAGTACACTTGCCATTGTCCATTGTAGAAGAGCTGCTTACATCAGCCACCATGCACTCACCTGTATACACTCCTCAGACCTATCAGCCATGTGGCAGATGCAGTAACTGTTATACAGACCTGTTACTTGTGTTCAGCTGTACCAAGGATATGCCACAGCCAATGTGTCACCACAGTGCCACAACTTTTGTAGGAAACGACAGCAGACCAACATCCTGCTGACACACTGACACCTAGAACACAAACAGTATATATTATGGAGACCACAATCAGTTAGTGTTAATGACAGCTATAATTCATCAAGGCTGGACTACACACCCTGACATGTAAGCATTAATCATTCCAGTCGACAACACGTCAAACAGCAATACATTGCTAAACCTTAGTACATTCACACTGTGCATCAGAACCATATTAGCATGTCCCTACATCGATGGTATGGATGACAGGAATGTGGCACAGGTATTATCATATGCACAAGGTGTGTTGTGCATTTGCCAGAGGCCTAGGCTGAGCCGTTTGGTTGCCAACATGTGTGTGAGTTAGGGGGTTCTTTATTAAATGGGCCGTACAGATGTAGTGTGTGTAGGTATGAAGGTGCAATAGCTGTGTTGGTGATGTGTGTGTGTGTGTGTGTGTGTGTGTGTGTGTGTGTGTGTGTGTGTGTGTGTGTGTGTGTATGCACACATTTCTGCCATGTGGCTGCCCTGTACAGAAGTATCTTGGACAGCTGCAGACTGTACATGGCAGGGTGTACAGTTCACCGTGCCCAGCCATGGACATGGGAACTGTGCCTGCCAGGGGTTGCATGGGCACTACTAGGCAGAAGCCCAGATATAGTACTCTTCCCTGATGATGACAGTTGTCCGCTGGATCCACGTCCCTGTTGGGACTGGCCAGGACCATGTGCATGTGGCCTGCTGTATTGTGGTGTGGACAGCACTCTCCAGCAGTGCTGGTGCTGGTACTGCCACTACGGGAGCGGCCGTGAGTTCTTGTACATCCACATAGACCTCCACCTGTTGGTGTTGCTGACCTACATCCACGTGGCCAATGCCCTACTCCCACTGCATGCTCTACCACAGACACCACACAGTTGAGGATTCCTACCATCTCACTCAACCATCTATCCATGACCTCTGCAAAATAATGGTGGGCAGCTGCAAGATCACGGATGTAGTCAAGTACAGCAGGAAGAGTAGCCCTCGGGAGCCTCAGACTATCTCTGGTGTAATGTTCCATACGTGCCTGTGGCTCCATGATGGCTCAAAACATGTGGCTGGTGACACCTACTGTGGCACTTCTGCCAGGGTCATGATGGCCAGCAGCCCTCCTACCAGCAGCCCTATACATCTGCCTGTGTGGGACCTCGCCTGTCATCTGGCTTTGGCTGCTGTGTACAGACACACTTGTACTCATGCCACCACCTGCCAATTGTCCCTCATCTACGATCACTGGTGATGGGGTATGTATGGGCATTGTGACTGTGTGCGGGGATGGGGTGGATAAAAGTAGGATGTCATCCAATGGCACAGATTCAGCCCCTGACAATCCTGTCTGTGCCTCACTATGCCTATCATCATTGTCAGAGTCTGTATGGACACTATCATCAGTTTGCCTGCAGAAGGGACACTGACCTACCTCGCCACCTGTGAGGGGCAGACAAGAAATGTAAATTAAGACCTGTCCATTATGGTTTACTTCTACACACACACATGCACACACACACACACACACACACACACACACACACACACACACACACACACACACACTTACAGGTTAGGTGACACAAAGATATTAGACAGACTCTCATTACCCAACAGTTAACATTCATGACATATGACACTCAACAGCATGCACTGCAGCCATACTTAATCCATGTTACCAACATCATACATCTCTGTGATGCATGAGGTGTGTTAGTAGGTGATGCCCCTTCCCCTGGAACACACTACATCCATGTACACAGTATTGCTGTGCACCTGTACGGCACACTGGCATGTACTGTGCACCATACCTCACAAGTGAACACACCATTGCTGAATGTGTATATGTGTGGCAGTTATGTTTGCTTTGTTGCTCACAGCCCCTATGTGTTTGTCTGACACATACCTGGGATGATATGAGGACTAAAGTCAGGAATTAATGCTTGCCCTTTGATTTGCAGATCTCATCATCAGCAGTGCATGTATGTGCCATAAAATCCAGTTACACTGACAACCTTCAAAGCTTAATGTGGATATGAGGAGTGTACACACCCTTGTTGACATGCCAGCCTCTTCTATGTTATACAATGGGGCCACAGTACTGCATTTGTTAACATTACACACACCTGATATGTGACATATGACCTGTGCAATCCAATGCAGTATCAAACAAATGTGTTAGTTGTGCAGATGCTGAATGAGATGCATACAATATGTGGTTTGCATAAGCATGCACAGCCTTTACACAATGTTTTTTGAAACACCTGTTAATTGAACAACAGCAGTCACTGTTCCTGCAAAGGGTATACTAGCATGGCCCATCTTCACTTGTCATTATTTGTCATCTGTTTTGGATGGGCATCTGTTTATTTTCTACATCAAAGTTGTCCGATACTTCATACACACATACATGACTGTCTGCACTGTTTGCCATGGTATATGCATTGGTGAGGTAAGGCTACTTTTCCCACTCCTGAGTGCTACCTTTCAGATATGGGATCCATTTCATGGTTTGTAAGATGTGTGCAAGCCACGGATGTCTCTGTTGCATGTGAGTGGGAAAATGTCATTGACATACTTCTTGGACAGCAGACCATTACTTGGTGTAATATTGAAGCCCTTTACTTGATGGAAGGTGTGCACTCTAGAAGAGTGAATGCTGTCAGTACATCACAAGCTGCTTCCACAAATGTTATTTGGAGTATGTGCACACATTTGCTTCCAGTGTTTGTTATGGTATGTATTCCACATATTTTTTTGTCCTAACATAGGATTCCATATTACACATTCATTGCTCATGTTAGGATCACATAACAGGTTGTAAAAGGTGTGGAATATGGTATTGTGGATTGCCGCTGTTTATAACAGGAACAGTTGCCATTGTAATAGTGGTGTATACACTGTTGTAGCCTCTATATAAGGGTAATGTTTCAGACATGTCCCTACTATAGGCCATTTGTCCTACCATTATGTTCATCTCTGTCCACACATCTTGCACTGACAGGTTCTTAGGTATACTGCAGGACTCTTACACACCCTTCAGTTATGCCACCATAGTGACCACTGTAATGCATTGCAGTTAACACTAACAATAAGTGAACATGTACAGCATGCATTATGCGTTGGTGTGTTAAATGTGTGCATGGTAAATAGCATGGCAATAACATGGCCAGTGTATTGGCAAACTGAACAAAACAACTTCATACTCACCAGCTACAGGCTGCTGCCCCAGTTGTATACCAGATGGACCTAAATAGTCGTGTGAGAGAAGTAATGTCAGTAGTCACACCTGCAGCATTGGTACAGGGTGAGAGCAGCATTTCAGCACATCAACAGTACAAACCCACAATACTAGAGATTGTGCGCATCTGTTCATTACTACACTACAGTAACAGACTATCTTATCTGACATATGCATATAGATACTTTGCAGATGAAAATGGATAAGCAACAGTGGTCTAGTAATGTGCCCTGGGGTCTTACCTGTACGCTCTTCATCCATTGTATGGGTGGCACCCACATCCACAATGCTGTCTTCAGCCTGCTGGCTTGCCTGGTGGGCGGGTGCCCCAAGGCTGGCAAGGAACTCTTCAGCATGTGTCAGTGGGGGCTGGATAGCATGACCCCCACCTGTGGCTAGCTGGTCCCTCCTAACAGCAGCAACATGCTGATGGGTGTGGTGGATCAGATCTGTGCAGCAATGCTGCACCTGCTCATAATTTCGGTTGTGCAGGCTGACATCTTTTACCCTCTGGATGAGCTTGTTCCACAGAGCGGTCCTCTCCTGCAGATCCTGGGCCCTCTACCGAATAATATGGCATGATGCATGATGAGGTATTGGATGATTGCATCATTTTCCAGGTTTGTGAATGCGGGCACATGTTCCCGGGACATTGTACCTGCAAGACATAAATAGGAAAAAAGATCACAGGACCACATATAGTTGTCCACGTGCACATCAACAGTGGATATTAATTGAAAATAATCCAGACTGTACCATAACACTGTAAGCTATCATGGCTTTGACATCTTGCATTACACTCCTGGCCCTGACCTGTCCAGTTCCCCCAATGCTGGACACTTAATGGCATAATCCACTATAATGTCATAATACACCATTCACCATTCATTTCTGTGTAGAGGGATGACAGTGGCCATCTTCCATGTGGATGGTGTGTGCAAGGTGGCATGTGTGTGTTTAACTGTAGTGTGTGATGGAACTGTGAGCACATGCCTATGTTCATGTAGGAGGCAAACTCTGATGTTCTTATGCCCCATGGAGACTTGCTGTTGTTGCCATCAGTCGGCATTATGTCCATGCTCACCATTGATGTGGGCAGGAGCGTGGTTGATGTGCATATCCTACTGTACTAATGTTGTGGACAGAGTGCCACTGTTCCCACCTATCCTGTCTGATGCAGTTTGCCTTTATCCATGGCATGTGTGTATGAGGTGTGCTTTACCCCCAGTACAGGTTGACTTGTGTTACTGGCTCTGAGACTGCGTACATATGTGGAGACATGGTTGCAATTGGCCTTGGTGGTTTGGATATGTCTGATTTCTAGTCATAGTCAGCCTTACAGGAAGTCAACTGTGAACCTACATGCTTGCTCAGATAGAGGTGCACTTGCTTCCAAGTTGTGGTCTGCACCTATGTGTCCCTGTACAGTCACTATAGCAACCTATTATGTGTTTTTTGTCTTGGTGCTGTCCACCAAGGGGGATTACTCTATCGATGGAGGATGGTTGTACAGGTAAGGTATCGCTGATTCCATACAGCTACAGTGGATATGAAGTGTAAACACCCCTGTTACAATGCATGGTGCTTATGCAATTGAAGCATGACCGAACTAAAGCACATGTTAACACAATTCCCACCTGTGATGTGTTCTATAGCCTACTCAGTTCAATAGGGAACATAACAACCTATCCTGTGAAAACATATGGGAATTAATACTCAGTACAGTAAGCCAGTTGAAAGTGTGTGCACACCCTTACACGGATATGTTGTGTAAACACCTGCTGAGATTATTACAGCATCCATTTATCTTGGTTTGTATTTAATGTCATATCACATCTTTACTTGGCAGTGGTTGCTCACCTTCCATGAAACAGCTTTGTTTCTTTTTCACTAGAATTGTATGGGTTATGGGTAACATTTGAGGTGAGAAATGTTTCGACACACCTTTCTGTGGTCTCATTGGCATACAACACACAGACCTGGCATTCCAACAGGGGTGTGTACACTTTGATATCCAGTGTATATGGGTGTTGATATAGCTGTTAGTGGTAGGCATGGACAGTGGGTCATAACACAGATGTGCCTACTGTAGTACCCATATCAGTGTTATGGCAATGAAACATGACCCAGAGACTCCCCAGACTCTGGAATAGATAGCCCATACATGTCAAGCAGAGCGCCTCTTTGGCACTCTTCAAAAGGAATCTTGATGATTGGAAAATAGGAAATTCACCCCGGGGATCATGTCATTCGCCCTGCTAGACAGGGGTCCAGGGAAGTAAATACTGTGGGAAGGAATAGCCAGGGAATTGTTATGGCTAGGCTTGTATAGGCTCTAGGGCCAATAGCCTAGTACCAACCTATGAAGTTATGAACCTATAAACAATCAGTACCAGTACACATTTTATTTTGCTGTATGCAATGACAATGATATTACACACATGTGCAACATAAACATCCTATTTTCCAGACTGCTTGTGACCCATGTTATTACTTCTGTGCCTTTCAGCTGAACATATGCATACATACACATGCTCAGGTGATACCTGGTATACATTTAGGTTCATAGGTTCATAAGTAGGTACTAGGCTATCTGCCCAAGGGCATTTATAAGCCTATCTAGAGTGTGTCAGCTTTCACCACCCCATTGATTAATTAACTGAGCCTCTGTCAAGAAGAGCCAGTGAAGTGATCCCAGGGGTGTATTTTCTGTTACCCATCCACTCGTCAAGATTTCTCTTGAAGAGTGTTAGTAAGGGGCTCTGCCTAATGTAGTTAGGAATTTTGTTCTAAAGTATGGGGAGTCTCTGTGAGAGGAATCTATCCCTCCAGCATGTTATATTTATTCTTGTGGTGAGGTTTAGCTCACTAGAACGAGTGGCTCACAATGACTTGGATTTCTTTAGGTGGAGCATGTCCATCAATTCTGAGTTGGACATGGCTTTGTAAGTCAGGCAGAGATCACCTCTGATTAAGCGATATGCCACGGAGTACAGCCAGAGTGTTTCCAGTCGGGCTGCATAGGACATATGATTGAGGCTAGTAATCCTCTTGGTGAGGTACATTTGTGGTCTTTCCAGCTGTTGGAAGTGTCTTGTGAGGTACATCCCAAATGGAGCATATCCATATGTTACCTGTGAATATGAGTATTATACATATTGGTATTGTAAATCTAGGATACCTATGTGTCCGATGTCATTATGGCACACTGTATTTACAGTCTTGCAGCTCATTCATACACCTCAATCTGTTATACCAGGACTTCTGGTTAATGGTCCACATCACTGGGTGGTAAAACAGGGAAGTCAATTTTGATAAAGTATTAATATAGCCCCCATAAACACAAGTATAAGTGTAAGTGACTACAGATATCCGTCACTTCACAACTGTGAACATTGTCCAGAAGAACACTGTATAGTTGAATGTTATTAATTCAATATATCACATGCAGTTTAACACACACATCTGCAACAGTGCTTTACTATGTTCATGCACTATATAGGTATCCTAGATTTACAATACAAACATGTATAATACTCATATTCACAGGTAGCATATGGATATGGGCGACATCCCATTAACTGGCCTAACACTGGCACAGACACGACTGTTTGACAGATACTCTAGTGTTTGCCATATGTGAGCTGTCCTTTACCAGGGTGTGTCAGGCTCCTCAGCTGTGACCCAACCTATCCACCTCTTTGATCATCACATGTGGACAAAGCCTAACATTGGGTGGGATATATAGAGACAGATCATAGATATGTCTATTACAAACCTATGAAGTTTGTAGCATGATACATGTTGCATTACCATAACTGTTCTGAAAGTGGAGGGGTCTGAATCACATGTGTCTGTCATGACTTCATTATTTCC
The DNA here is from genome assembly GCF_019279795.1 of Protopterus annectens. NCBI lineage: Eukaryota > Metazoa > Chordata > Ceratodontiformes > Protopteridae > Protopterus > Protopterus annectens. Next base: position 123,133,688 of record NC_056736.1, on the reverse strand, counting down.
ATCTCCACTTATTTGCCAGACTAATATAGATGTTTGGAGGAACAGAACAAACAATATGATGGCTAAATCTTGACATTCTGTGAAAATCTGCACAGTTGACAGGTATGGCCTACTGCAGACAGAGCCAAATGCTATGCCCATAGCATTTGTTCAGCAGGACAATATCACACCAAGTATTGATGGCACATATACATCTTTCATAATTATCTATCCCATTAATACAGATCAAGTACTACATTCAGTTACATGCTTACATGTTTCACATACCTGGTTTATCTTCAGTTCTTTCTGTGTGCAGGTTGTCTTTTTGTTTCCTATTTCTTATTTTGAGGTTTTGTTTATGAATTTTTTTTTGTCTCTATCTCTCTCTCTCTCTCACTCTCTCACTCTTACTCTTACACTCTCTCTCTCTCTCTCTCTCTCTCTCTCTCACTTGTTTATATAGGTTGAAGCATGGCTTTTGTAGGCGATGGTTATATTTGGGTGATGGCATCTGCACCAGTTGCTGTTCCCCACTTAGTAATTGCATGCAGGCAGCTGTGTAGTTCTTCCAATAGCCAATGTCAAAGCAACCCACTACTATAAATAACTACATCATGTGGGCGTTGTCTCTTTACCTTTCCTGTATGGAAGACATCCTTCATGTGTGGGGGCAGCAGTGTTAATGACAGTAGGTAGGAATACTCATACAACATGAGTTGTGGATACAGGTCAACTACATGTTTGTATAAGGTTCCAGACCTAAGGACAGTGTGTTTGTATTGCTGTTATATGCATTGAATGTTGCTAGTTTTACAGGGTTTGTGTGTACATGTAGTTTTGCATAAAATACAGTCTGTCTGCATAACTCTGAAATGTGGGTCTAGCCACATGATAGCCAGAGGATTGGCTATGTTTTGTCTGTTCCCCACACAGGTCTTGTCCCTGACATATCAATGGCATTCTCTCCATTGATTGCTATCACTACATGGCAACATATATTTGTGTTTCTAACTTCATATTCCTGAGTAAGGGTATATTGCAACCAATCCTGTATATAGCAACCAATCCTGTAACACCAGCAACTTTCACTGAGTATAACAGCAATATTTCAAATATGGCCCTGTGTTTCAATCTCTGTCCTCCACTTATATACCAGGCTTTGTCCAGATGTCATACAGTAAGAGGTTGATAGGGTATGGTCTATCATTATTTAGTGCTGACATTTCTGTTATTATTCCAGTGATGTTGTGGACTCCCACACAAGTTGTGGGGTAGGGTCCATATATATGAGGTCTACAGCTAGACAAAATATGAGTGACCCTGTACAGTCTGGAGGTCAGCGTATAGAGGACACTGTTATATGCCCTTTTAAGACATTTTATAGGGGAGGGGTATTAAATGTTTTTAACTTAGGCTGTTACAACACGGGAGGAATATCAGTAATAAGAAACATAAAAGTATATGGCTGTAGATTTTCATACATTTCGCCATGGGAACAGTTCTGTTTGTCAGTGTGATAGTGACATTTTAAGTTAAGCATTGTTATGTAACAGACAATTGATACTTTCCCCCTAGCGGGTTGACTACAGTGTGTAATTGGAGGCTGTTGAACTACATCTGTAATTAAGTGTTGATTGATTCTTATTTTCATAGCAAGTGTGATTTTTACTGTTGTACTAGTTGAAGGCTTCAGCCTAGACAGCAAAGTATGTTATGTTTTGCAAATTTCTGTATCATATGTTTCCTTTGAGAGTTGCATTAATCAGTTATGCATTTCAAACCCCTAAATGTTATACAAAATGGCATAAACAACTGAAATAGTGCACAAATAAACATGTATATGTATGCAAACTGTGCGGTGTCATGTCCTTTGCATTGTGTGTGTGTGTTTGTGTGTGTGTGTGTGTGTGTGTGTGTGTGTGTGTGTGTGTGTGTGTGTGTGTGTACGTGTGTATATGTTTCATGCAATAATTCTCATTTGTAGAAAAGAATCAGGCACTGGCCATTTGAAAAGGTGGCAACTGTAGGAATAATGTCTGTTTGGTATTCTGTACACACTCTATATATACTCTCTCTCTCTCTCTCTCTCTATATATATATATATATATATATATATATATATATATATATTTATATATTTATATATGTATATATATATATATGTATGTATATATATATATATATATATATATATATATATATATATATATATATATATATATATATATATATATATATATATATATATATATTTATATATATATATATATATATATATATATATATATATATGTGTGTGTGTGTGTGTGTGTGTGTGTATGTATCATTAGAATGTTTAGTGGTTCCACATTGTACATTCCATATGGTAGACTGACTGTTCTGCATGATATGTTATAGAAATCATTCCAATGTTGTACATCTGAAACGGCTTAGTGGTAACTTCTTGTGGCTAAGTTGTGCAGGGTCCTGGGTTCAAGACTTGAAAGGGCTGGTTATCTTGTTGCAAGACAGAACAGTTCAGCTGTGGAGGAAAGGATAATGGAATTAATTACAAGAGGTCCCTATTTTGGGCCCCTTCACCCCCAATTACAGTTCCTTTGGTCAGATGTTTTGCAGTGAGAGGTTCAGAGTGTGAAACCGATGTCCGAATTCACTACATACATACATACATACATATATATATAAAATATCATATATATATATATATATATATATATATATATATATATATATATATATGCATGTATATCGATATATATATATATATATATATATATATATATATATATATATGTATATGTGTGTGTGTATATATATATATATATATATATATATATATATATATATATATATATATATATATATATATATATATATATATATATATATATATATATATATATATATATATATATATATATATATCAATGGGTTCCTATTAGATGACTGAAGATGCATTGCATCTTGGTCGAACTTAAAACAACGAAAAGGCAAAATAGCGAAGTGGCTTTTAAGCAAATTCATTCTCATGGTAAAAATTTGCTTGGCCGCTTCTGTTACTTTGCCATTTTTGGCAGTATAGTGTAATCTCAGAGTTGTTATATTTAAGTAGGGGGTGTATGGTGGGCACAGCCCCCACACATTGGGGGGGTGTAGGGGTCAAATCCCCCACTTTATGTATTCTTTCAATTTTTTATTTATTTATTTTTTTTAGAACAGCGATTTTCTTCCAAGGTGTTCTGAGCTTTTGAGATTGTAATCTTTCACTTACATGGGGTCGATTATTCATCATTCGCTTTTTTAAGCATTTGATGATATAATATAATATATATATATATATATATATATATATATATATATATATATATATATATATATTTTTTCTTTACTATTGAATGACTGTGCTCCATGATATGGTTGAGAAAATATCACACATATCAACAGCTCAGATGGCTTATTGGTAACTTGCTGTGGCTATGATGTGTAGGGTCCTCGGTTTGAAACTTGCAAGGGCTGATTATTTTATTGCTGAGCAGAACAAGAGCTGTTGGATACAGAGAGATTAGGGCACTTTTAAGCAGTTGTAAGCAGGTTTGTGTGGGTTTGTGTGGCAGAAAACAATGCTAATTTATGGTTAAATACACTTACAGACAGCCTTAAAAGTGTTTAATCTGTATAGGCATTGCTTAGTGCCATGCAAACAGGCTTAATCCCACTTACAACTGCTTAAAAGTGTTTACTCCTGCTTACCCCATGCTAATTTCCTTAAAAGAAAAGAAAAAAGGGGTGCTTTTGATAGTATACCAAACAGCTCAATGGTATACTGAAAATAGACTTTAATGAAATGCAAAGAAATATAACATTGTCACCTTTGATAAATAAACTCAGTAACAGATTATTGTTTAGACATAACTCCACTCCAGAGTAAGTTGGTCATCTGAGATCTAAGCACCTGTGCAGAACAATCACTATGCTTTGGCCAACACATAGCAACAGTATGCAGGAAATTGTCTTATACAGCCAAATTAAAACCTAAGGATATCTTACCCAGGTGAATAGAGGCTGCCATTCCTGTATACTCTGCATGATAAGGCCAATTGCATGATATAATTTGTCGGTTAATATGCACCTATCCAAACACATCACATAGATAGAATGACATCAAATATTCTTAACTAAAAAGATCAATAGAGTCAAACCCATTAGCTATCAGGGCAGGGCAGAAGCACTGTCGCTATTCTTTATCTTTTACAGACTTCAGCATGGATATTTATATCTAGCATTCTGTGCTGTTAAAAAAAAGAAACCTCCTTGATCTCTTATGCCTTCAGAAAACAAATATCTTCACATACATCCATTCTAAGGAATTAAATCTCATCAACAAATAAAAAATTAATGTGGAACACATAGGTGTATTACTTAATCTTTCATCCTCAGTGGAATAGCCTTCCATTACATATAAAACAGACCAATATACTCTCACTTCCTATAAGGCAAACCTTGATGATTGGATTTGTATGCTCGACTTTATCCTAGTTTTTTTTTTTCTTCAGCAGTTTGGTTGCTCTGTGTCTTTTGCCTTTGCTTTTCTTATTGGAACTCATTGTATCTCATGAGTGGAATTTTGTTTCTTTCTTAAAGAAAGAAAATAAAGAAAATTATATTTTTCATCATTACACTTTACACCCAGGAATACTTTTTCGTGCAGAGCTCTCTATTGTAAAAGGTGTTTTTATTTAATAAAAAAGTATCCAAATAAGCCAAAAGGCAGCAATGAACAATAGCAAGTGTACTGCTAGTTTCAAAGAGTTATGTTAACTGGAGCTTAACCATGTATCAAAACTGAAACAAAACAATTATATAAACTGGTTTAATATAGAACTGTATAACATCTAGCTGAAACATGTATCTTTTCTTTTTCTCTGTCGATTCTTTTTTTAATATATATAAAATCTATGTGTGTGCGTGTGTGTGTGTGTGTGTGTGTGTGTGTGTGTGTGTGTGTGTGTGTGTGTGTGTGTGTGTGTGTGTGTGTGTGTGTGTGTGTGTGTGTGTGTGTGTGTGTGTGTGTGTGTGCGTGTGTGTAGGCATATATGTGTGTAAATATATATATATATATATATATATATATATATATATATATATATATATATATATATATATATATATATATGGCTCCCCTACAGATGATCGAACTTTTAAAAGTTTGAACGTTCTGAACAGAGATCTCCATACAACGTGGAACAGGAAGATTTCCCTTTTCCTCACTGTAGTGCGATCTTCAAGCTGGTATATTTCAATAGCAGGGGGTGTGGGGGGGGCCTCCACGTAGGAGGTGCAGAGCGGGCTTGCCCCCCTGCTAAAAACGTTCAGGGTAATTTATATAATATATATATGTATATATATATATATATATATATATATATATATATATATATATATATATAGATATATATATATGTATATATATATATATATATAGATATATATATATATATATATATATATGTATATATGTGTATTTATATATATATATATATATATATATATATATATATATATATATATATATGTATATATATATATATATATATATATATATATATATAGTATATAGTATAAATGTGTGTGTGGTGTGTGTGTGTGCACATATGGGTCTACTTCGAAACTCCAATGCACACAGTATCGATGTTTAAAATCCCGAGGAAAAAAATCACTAATCTGCAGACACTCAAATGTTGGATTTTTTTTAAAGTAAGTAAACACTTGGCCAAATGCAAACAAAACTCACACTGAGGTTAGCAAAACACACCTAGGTGAGAATCAGTGCCCCCTAAACCCCCTAACTATATATATATATCAACTCCGGGATCCCACTACATGTACAAAAGGGCATGTTGGACAAGTGTTTACTTATGCTAGTAAAAATCTGACGTTTGAGTTTCCACGGTTTTGTGATTTTCACCTCAGAATTTTGAATGTGAATATACTGGGCATCGAGATTTTAAAGTAGACACACACACACACATACACACACACACACACACATACACACACACACACACACACACACACACACACACACACACACACACACATGATAATGACATGAGCAATGCAGCAGCCAGTACATGACTGTGATTGAATATGTTTTATATAACTAAAACTGTTGCGTTAGCTTAGGAGGATGAATAAATAATATTTGCCTTAAAGAATTGTAAGCGGTATATCTATAAAATCTCTAAAGGTGTTAATCAGCTACTTAAAAATTACTTAAAAGAATGCAAGTTCATAACAGAAAGCAGTAGATCATGGGTTGAAATTATAAAGGTACCACTGAGTGCAACATTTTGCTTTTCAGCAAGTACCCTTACATGGTACTGCATGGTCATCTAACACAGAGGCATACAGCACCATGAAGAGCTGGCCCTATGGCCTTGCTGAATGGTAATGAGGGATTCTCAGGAAGAAGCATAAGTTAATTAACCATGTGCTCTCTCCCCATAGCCATCTGCAGGAAGGGAATTACACAGCCAAGCAATTCCTGAAAACATTCAGCTGTGTACATCGTCATGGCCATCCCCATCAAATCACAGTAAAGGACACAGCCCAAAGGCCATGTTCATCCTCCAAACATGAATGTGGTGCTAGGAACCACTAGACACCATGCTGAGCTGTAAAGTGTCATAACATCACGAACAGCAAAAGGGAGATAAGGGTGGGATGGACACTAGGCCACCAAGCATCCATCAATACATTGTCATTCTGGCACCAACATAACAAAGGGAATCAGTGAGTGCGGGTCCACCAAACACCAGGAAAAGCCTTAAATGTCATGATGGCACCAATATTACAATGGGGATTGGTGAGTGCGGGAATCACTGGACACCAGGGAATGCCTTAAGTTTCATGATGGTACCGACATTACAATGGGGATTGGTGAGTGGGGAACCACTGGAAATCAAGGAATGCCTTAAGTGGCACGATGGCATCAATGTTACAATGGAGACTGGGGGTAGTGTTGAGGCTATCAGACACTAGAGAATGCCTTAAGTGCCATGAAATCACCAATGTTCTAATGGAAATCTGGGAGATGGGGGACCATTGTATATCCTGAAATGCATTAAGAGCAGTGATGGCACAAACATTAAAATAGGTTTTGAGGGGTGGTTAGGGGAACCACCAGACATCAGAGAATGCCCTAAGTGCTATGTTAGCACTTGTGTCTTGATGTAGACTGGAGGGAGGGGAGAACTGTCAGACACCAGATAATTATTTAAGTGCCATGACTTGAACCTCAGCACAGAAATAAATGGAACATGCTGGAGGGACAGATTCATAACCCAGAGGCTCCCTTCGCTCTGGAATAGAATTCCAATTCATGTTAGGCAGAGCACCTCACTGACTCTCTTCAAGAAGAATCTTGATGAGTGGATGGGGGATCGTAGGTTTGTCCTGGGGATTACTTCCTTGTCACTATTAGACAGAGGCACAGTAAACTAAACTTTAAAAAGGGCAGAGTATACTCAAATTAAGGGGTGGCGTAAGCCAAACACAATCTGGCTAGGCTTATAAATGCCCCAGGGCAGATAGCCTAGTATGAACCTATAATGAGGGATTCTCAGGAAGAAGCATAAGTTAATTAACCATGTGCTCTCTCCCCATAGCCATCTGCAGGAAGGGAATTACACAGCCAAGCAATTCCAGAAAACATTCAGCTGTGTACATCGTCATGGCCATCCCCATCAAATCACGGTAAAGGACACAGCCCAAAGGCCATGCTCATCCTCCAAACATGAATGTGGTGCTAGGAACCACTAGGCACCATGCTGAGCTGTAAAGTGTCATAACATCACGAACAGCAAAAGGGAGATAAGGGTGGGATGGACACTAGGCCACCAAGGATCCATCAATACATTGTCATTCTGGCACCAACATAACAAAGGGAATCGGTGAGTGCGGGACCACCAGACACCAGGAAAAGCCTTAAATGTCATGATGGCACCAACATTACAATGGGGATTGGTGAGTGCGGGAATCACTGGACACCAGGGAATGCCTTAAGTTTCATGATGGTACCGACATTACAATGGGGATTGGTGAGTGGGGAACCACTGGAAATCAAGGAATGCCTTAAGTGGCACGATGGCATCAATGTTACAATGGAGACTTTTCAGACTTGTTGGTTGTTAGTGAAGCACCCATCAAGAGGAGAAAACGCTGAGAGAAGAAAGGAGCCACTTTTGAGATTTTAAGTATTTTGCTTCAGATTATTTGTTAAGTTTTTCTGCATTGCTGCCTGCTTTTGAGCATTTGCTGGCTTGTTAAACTTGATTTCTGTGTTGGTAACTGTATTTAGAACACAACCTAGAGCTGATTACTGAATTTCCTGCCTGCACTTATTTTTAAAATCGTTTTTTTCTTAAAACTTGCATTTTATCTGTCTCTGGCCTAGCACTCAAGTGTGGGGTCATTTACTGCACTGTTCTAACTTGTTGATACTTGTGAACCTCTGCTTTCCTTAAAAAAAAAAAAAAAAAAAAATCTTGCTTTTTTCCCACTTTTCTGAGATTTAAAAAAGGTCAGTTACAGATTTGCTGTTCTGAACTGTTTGTAAGTTTCTTGGAGGCCATTGTTTGCTTGGGCTAAAGGGAAGTCTCTGTGTTCATCAGTGGCAGTGATAAACATTGAGCAGCCTGCCTGCCCCTGTGGGAGTGGTTACTGCCTTGAAACTGTAGTTTTATTGGCCATTTTGGGTCAATTCCTAACTCCTTGATCTCCCTCTCTTAAAACCCAATTGCCTCGTGGTTTTGGCGTCTTTTCAGACTTGTTGGCTGTTGGTGAAGCACCCACCAAGAGGAGAAAATGCTGAGAGAAGAAAGGAGCCACTTTTGAGATTTTAAGTATTTTGCTTCAGATTATTTGTTAAGTTTTTCTGCATTGCCGCCTACTTTTGAGCATTTTCTGGCTTGTTAAACTTGATTTCTGTATTGGTAACTGTATTTAGAACATAACCTAGAGCTGATTACTGAATTTCCTGCCTGCACTTATTTTTAAAATCATTTTTTTCTTAAAACTTGCATTTTATCTGTCTTTGGCCTAGCACTCAAGTGTGGGGTCATTTACTGCACTGTTCTAACTTGTTGATACTTGTGAACCTCTGCTTTCCTTAAAAAAAACAAAAAAAAAAAAAAATCTTGTTTTTTTCCCACTTTTCTGAGATTTAAAAAAGGTCAGTTACAGATTTACTGTTCTGAACTGTTTGTAAGTTTCTTGGAGGCCATTGTTTGCTTGGGCTAAAGGGAAGTCTCTGTGTTCATCAGTGGCAGTGATAAACATTGAGCAGCCTGCCTGCCCCTGTGGGAGTGGTTACTGCCTTGAAACTGTAGTTTTATTGGCCATTTTGGGTCAATTCCTAACTCCTTGATCTCCCTCTCTTAAAACCCGATTGCCTCATGGTTTTGGCATCTTTTCAGACTTGTTGGCTGTTGGTGAAGCACCCACCAAGAGGAGAAAACGCTAAGAGAAGAAAGGAGCCACTTTTGAGATTTTAAGTATTTTGCTTCAGATTATTTGTTAAGTTTTTCTGCATTGCCACCTACTTTTGAACATTTTCTGGCTTGTTAAACTTGATTTCTGTGTTGGTAACTGTATTTAGAACACAGCCTAGAGCTGATTACCGAATTTCCTGCCTGCACTTATTTTTAAAATTGTTTTTTTCTTAAAACTTGCATTTTATCTGTCTCTGGCCTAGCACTCAAGTGTGGGGTCAATTTACTGCACTGTTCTAACTTGTTGATACTTGTGAACCTCTGCTTTCCTTAAAAAAAAAAAAAAAATCTTGCTTTTTTCCCACTTTTCTGAGATTTAAAAAAGTTCAGTTACAGATTTGCTGTTCTGAACTGTTTGTAAGTTTCTTGGAGGCCATTGTTTGCTTGGGCTAAAGGGAAGTCTCTGTGTTCATCAGTGGCAGTGATAAACATTGAGCAGCCTGCCTGCCCATGTGGGAGTGGTTACTGCCTTGAAACTGTAGTTTTATTGGCCATTTTGGGTCAATTCCTAACTCCTTGATCTCCCTCTCTTAAAACCCGATTGCCTCGTGGTTTTGGCATCTTTTCAGACTTGTTGGCTGTTGGTGAAGCACCCACCAAGAGGAGAAAATGCTGAGAGAAGAAAGGAGCCACTTTTGAGATTTTAAGTATTTTGCTTCAGATTATTTGTTAAGTTTTTCTGCATTGCAGCTTACTTTTGAGCATTTTCTGGCTTGTTAAACGTGATTTCTGTGTTGGTAACTGTATTTAGAACACAACCTAGAGCTGATTACTGAATTTCCTGCCTGCACTTATTTTTAAAATCGTTTTTTTCTTAAAACTTGCATTTTATCTGTCTCTGACCTAGCACTCAAGTGTGGGGTCATTTACTGCACTGTTCTAACTTGTTGATACTTGAACCTATAATGAGGGATTCTCAGGAAGAAGCATAAGTTAATTAACCATGTGCTCTCTCCCCATAGCCATCTGCAGGAAGGGAATTACACAGCCAACTTGAACTGTTCTAACTTGTTGATACTTGAACCTATATCCCTCATTGGTAAGATCAGACCATAAATTAATTTCACTGGATATCCACATCCCAACCCCACCCCCAGCCCAGAAAACCACAGTGAAAAACTTCTCAAAAGTGAACTTCACACTTCTCGAAACTGAAGTGGAATCCTTCAAGGCCCCAGAGCCAGTGGAAACTATGGCCCAAACTGCAGAATCCTATATAAACGCATTCTACGGACATCTCCAGGAATGCATGTATCATGCTATCCCAAACAAAATCAAGACCCAATCATCCAAAGGCAGGCGTCCAGTCTGGTGGACCCCAGCCATAAATAAACTGTACAACAGAAGGAGAAAGCTACTACATGATAGAGCAAAATCCCTAAAAGGGAAGGCATCTCTGATCAGTACTAGCAAAAAATTACAATCCCTCATAAAATCCTCCAAGACCAGCTTCGAGAGAAAAATTGCACAGGACACTAAAGACAATCATAAGGCTTTTTTCAGTTATGTTAGGAACCTGGGATGCAACTCCCAGACTTGTTCTGAGTTGATTCTAAATGACAAAAAATACACTGAACCCACAGACATCGCCAATATCCTGGCAGACAGGTTCAGTGCAAACATCTCCACACCCTCCCCCCCAAAAGAGCAAGTATTTATCCCGGCAGAGTGCAGCCTCCCAAACATCTCTGATGCTCAGGTGAAGGCCGCCCTCTCCAAAGCAAAAAACACTGCTTCCATGGGACCAGATGGCATCCCGGGTTGTGTCCTATATGAACTCCAAGAAGAACTAATCCCTCAAGTAAAACTGCTGTACAATCTCAGCCTCACTACAGGATATGTGCCCAAAGAATGGCATACAGCAACAGTGGTCCCACTCCACAAAGGTGGCACCTCTGCGGACCCTGGAAACTATCGCCCCATAAGCCTGACTAGCCTAGTCTGCAAGGCTATGGAGAGGATCATCATGGAACTCATAAACAAAGACATTGGGGACCTACAGACACTAGATCCTACCAAATTTGGCTTTGTCAAGGGCAGATCCTGCCTTTTGAACCTGGACGACTTCTTCGAAACAGTCACCAAGGCCATAGATGAAGGGAAGGTAGTCCATACAGCCTATCTGGACCTCGCAAAGGCATTTGACACAATACCCCACTCGGGCATCATAGATAAGCTATCCAGCCTAAATATAAACCCCTATGTCACAAGATGGGTAGCAAACTGGCTCAAAGACAGAACCCTCAGAGTCAGAGTTGCTGGGCCCATGTCAGACTCAAAACCGGTCACAAGTGGCACCCCACAAGGTTCTGTCCTGGGACCTCTCTTGTTCGGTATTTACTTTTCTGAGGTACAGGCCAACGTGGGAGGACTATGGCTCACCAAGTTCGCAGATGCCTGCAAACTGGGTGCCATAATCGACTCTCCAGCTGACACAAACATCCTTCAAAAAGGTCTCGCAGAGACGGATAACTGGTGACAGAGCCATGGTCTAAAGCTAAATGCCAAAAAGTGTATAGTCATACCCTTTAGCAAAAACAATGTGCCCACAAATTACCACATAGGTGGTAACCCATTAAGTACAACGAAAGTAATTAGGGATCTGGGGACCCAAGTTGATAGCAATCTCTCCTTTGACAACCACATTGCCAAAGTGGTTAGAAAGACCTTCTACATAGCCCACCTCATCATGAAAGGATTCACATCTAGATCAAGAGAGGTAATCATGCCCCTTTATTCATCCCTCATCAGGCCCATCATAGAATACAATGCCCCCTTTGGGATGTACCTTACCCGACACCTGCAGCAATTAGAAAGACCCCAAAAGTACCTCACCAGGAGGATCAAGGGACTCAAACAGATGCCATATGCTACTCGGTTAAAAAAACTCCAGCTCTACTCAGTTGCATACCGCCTACTTCGAGGCGATCTATGCCTGACATATAAGCTATGTCCAACCCAGAATTAATGGACATGCTCCACCTCAGTAAATCTAAATCCCTTAGAGCCACGCGCTCGAGGGACTTGAACCTTAGCACAGAAATAAATAGAACATGCTGGAGGGACAGATTCATAACCCAGAGGCTCCCTTCACTCTGGAATAGAATTCAAATTCATGTTAGGCAGAGCACCTCACTGACTCTCTTCAAAAAGAATCTTGATGAGTGGATGGGGGTTCGTAGGTTTGTCCAGGGGATTACTTCCGTGTCACTATTAGACAGAGGCACAGTAAACTAAACTTTAAAAAGGGCACAGTATATTCAAATCAAGGGGTGGCGTAAGCCAAACACAATCGGGCTAGGCTTATAAATGCCCCAGGGCAGATAGCCTAGTATGAACCTATGAACCTATAATGAGGGATTCTCAGGAAGAAGCATAAGTTAATTAACCATGTGCTCTCTCCCCATAGCCATCTGCAGGAAGGGAATTACACAGCCAAGCAATTCCAGAAAACATTCAGCTGTGTACATCGTCATGGCCATCCCCATCAAATCACGGTAAAGGACACAGCCCAAAGGCCATGCTCATCCTCCAAACATGAATGTGGTGCTAGGAACCACTAGGCACCATGCAGAGCTGTAAAGTGTCATAGCATCATGAAAGGGAGATAAGGGTGGGATGGACACTAGGCCACCAAGGATCCATCAATACATTGTCATTCTGGCACCAACATAACAAAGGGAATCAGTGAGTGCGGGACCACCAGACACCAGGAAAAGCCTTAAATGTCATGATGGCACCAGCATTACAATGGGGATTGGTGAGTGCAGGAATCACTGGACACCAGGGAATGCCTTAAGTTTCATGGTGGTACCGACATTACAATGGGGATTGGTGAGTGGGGAACCACTGGAAATCAAGGAATTCCTTAAGTGGCACGATGGCATCAATGTTACAATGGAGACTGGTTGTAGTGGTGAGGCTATCAGACACTAGAGAATGCCTTAAGTGCCATGAAATCACCAATGTTCTAATGGAAATCTGGGAGATGGGGAACCATTGAATATCCTGAAATGCATTAAGAGCAGTGATGGCACAAACATTAAAATAGGTTTTGAGGGGTGGTTAGGGGAACCACCAGACATCAGGGAATACCCTAAGTGCTATGTTAGCACTTGTGTCATGATGTAGACTGGAGGGAGGGGAGAACCGTCAGACACCAGATAATGCTTTAATTGCCATGATGGCATCAATGTTAACACAGGTTCATAGGGTGGGACAATATACTAAACACTGGGATTCAACTGTAAAGTGCCATAATGGCACCATTGTTACTACAGGGACCAGAAGGTGCGGGATGCACTAGATAACACACAAAATTAAATAACGTGCCCTGGGGCACTGAGCAGCATAATGATGATGGAAGGATCACTGGTTACAGGCTTAAATGATGTAATGGCGCCTATGGTAGTACAGAGATCATGGGCTGGGAAGAAACACTAGGCACCAGGTATAAGGTAAAGTACCATAATGGCACTGATTTCATAATGTTAATGTGGAATCCAGGAGACAACCAGGGAATGTTCTTCAGAATGCCATAATGGAACCAACATAGTAAAGGAGATTGGAGGTGGGGGAGTACACCAGAGCACCAGTGCTTATTACATATGTGTCGTAATGCCACTAAAGTATTATAGGATGGTAGGATAATGGGAAGGTTGGGACAGGTACAGGGATTGTGGTGTGTATTTGTGGTGTGTGTGTGTGTGTGTGTGTGTGTGTGTGTGTGTGTGTGTGTGTGTGTGTGTGTGTGTGTGTGTGTGTGTGTGTGCACGTGTGTGTGCACATGCTTGCATGTTCATGTTTGTGTTCATGTTTGTGTATATGAGTGTGTGAGAGAGTGATTGGAAGAGTCTATTCCACTGCCTACATGAGCAGCAGTTTACTATGGCAACATGCAGCTCAGCAGTGACTTGCATGTCACCGTAGTAACTGCAATTCAGGAACAATAACAATTAGTCAATAAAGAAGTCTTATCTTATCAAACTAGCAAGTTCTTGAATTGTGAATGTGTACCTCATGCTGGAAAAGCATTTTTAGAACAAACCATACAGCTTGTCAAGGAACTTTAAATAATTTCTAGGCATACATTTTTACTATTTGTTAAATGCTAAAGAATGCAAGTTTATGACAGAAAGAGCAAATAATAACTTTATTGTTTGAAAACGGTATATCTTATATGATGTGGGTTCAGTAATTTTATTCTATAGTATTACTCAAATGTGCAGTCAGCTTTAACTTTTACTATGGCATAAACACTGCTTTAGAAGTGGTATAATTGCAATTATACAATGCCATACATTTAATAACAACAAATGTACACGTTGAAATAACATGCCTATCAGTGAAGTCATGATAAATCCAACACTACTCCATACAGAGTATATAAAAAAGCTTGGTAGTTGAATTAAAACAAACAGTGTGATAACAAAAGCAGTAAACATTTCTCAGTGCCACTAAATGGCAAAACAAAAATAACTGATTTACTTTGAAAAAAAGATATCGATAGATAGATAGATATATAGATAGATAGATATTTCCTTTAATTGATACAGACAAAGCCCACTAATTAGACTTCTATAAATCATAAGTAAGAACACGCCCAACCTACCTGTCTGTAAAAGGAAAAGTGGGAGCAGTGTCATTCATGTAATGTACTATGCAAATGTCTTCACATACACAATGGTAGTAAGGTTATGTGTTTTAAATTGTTAGTTTGATTTCTTTACTGTATTTCAAAAGCAAACATTTTATTTTCCTATTGCCATGCACATTACCTCATAAACCATTCCATACCATAAATGAAATTTAAATACTTAAATGATCATTCACTGCTAGCAACCAAGCTTGGCATATTAGGCTTTACAGACATTAGAATTATAGTGAATTTTCACCCTGTTAAGCAAAACCTTACTTTCAGCTGTACCATCTAACATTTTACTATCCTTTTATTAACCTCAGCTGACACAAGTGATTCTAAATGGGTCTATATTGGATGATTGAACATTCAAAAGTTCGACTGTCATATGGTCGACACCATATGATCGAATTTTTGAAAGTTTGTACATTTTAACGGAGATCTCCGTACAGTGTGGAATGGGAAGATTTCCCTTTTCTGCACTGTAGTGCAATCTTGGAGTTGGTATATTTAAAGTGCAGTGGATATGGGGGACACAGGGGGGCTTGCCCCCCTGCTTAGAACTTTTAGGTAAGTTATTTGTGTAGTTTATTTTGTTTATTAGGTTTTCGAATTTTTAAAAGTTCAGTCATATGGTGTCGACCATATGACACTCGAGCTTTTGAAAGTTTGATTATCTAATATAGATCCATTCTAAATACCCTCAAATTATTTCCAGTTTATCATTAAGGTAATATCAGTCACTTCTCTGAGGGGCATTGAAGCAAGCAAACAGACAATTTAGGATGAAGAACATTATCTGAACTCAAAACAAAAAACTTAATTGAAAAGAAAGTATCGAAATAACCAGATGTATTGCAATATGTAATAACATAAATGTGGCAAGCGTCTTTATGAATATGACTACATATATATACCGAACTTTGTAACTATGATTCCCGAAACTCATATCAAAGTAACAAAAATCACTTGCAGATCACTAAAGCCAATAACTCTGCTGGTGAAGCACTATTCTCTTGCACCATAGCCAAATTATGGAACTCCCTCCCACCCACAATTACCTCCGTACCATCATGCACCCACTTCAAAACATTACTAAAAGCACACCTAAAAACATGCTGGCTATGCCCTTGCAACTCCCACTCTAGTATCACCCTCCCCATCCAACCACTACCTTTCTTTCCACTCCACTAACTACTTTGATTATAGCAAGCTCAGATGCTCATAAGCCAGTACTTATTATACAGCAGGAACTTCTTCTTGTAACATTTGTTAATGTCTGTTATGTACTTCACAGATAAAGATTCTAGTTGTCGACTGATGTACTATGTTCTTCATCTGTAAATATGTTGTAAGTAATTGCTATGTAAATTGTTAATCGCTATGTAATCCAATGTAACTACTGTCTGTTTATTTTAACTGTGGAGATTTTCTCCCCGGGCCTCCGCTGAAAATGGACGTACGTCCAGTCGGACACTCTCGGTCAACAAATATAAATAAATAAATAAATAAAACAAATAAATATCAATGACAATGTATAAAAAATGATGTTCCAACATATAGTGGCATTATTTAAAACAAGTAAGATGCTTTTTTTTTAATAGTTCCATGGTGTAATCACAACACATCCTCATAACCTCATGGGTAGCTTAGAGCGGCTACCTATTATATTCTCGAAAGCCGACAATGTCAAATCCGACATTGTCGACATGAGAATAGCGAAAGTGCAGAACGTCGAATGGGTAAACAGAAATCTCCATAAGGAGAGAATTCCATTTATTTCAATGTAGTGAGGTCTCTGAGTTGGTATATTTAAGTAGCAGGTGGTGTGGGTGGTGCAGGGGTGCTTGCCCCCCTGCCTACACCCTTTAGATTTTCTTTTTTTATTTATTTATTTTTTCTGAACATTGGAAATTTTAATGGTTTGATCATTAAAGGGCAACCTTTAGTGATTCAAACCATTACACTTTCGATGTTCTAATATAGACCCAGCTCAGAGCTTACCTACATTATGAGGCTATATTTTGATCATGATGGCTTCTTCATCCTTGTGATCAAATCATCCCCACCATTTTTGGGTAAAGTGTGAAATTTTCACTTGTTGCTGTAATGTATGGCTTAATTAGACTATATCTGTACATATCTGTACTACTTCTAATGGTATAAAATACAACAGGATTTCAGACAATTGTATTCTTTTGGTCATTGCCCAAAAGCTGCAAATATATCAGTATGTGGCATGCTCTGAATTTGCATCTAGGCTGCCGTGATTAGTAAATTAATTCAATTTTTGGATTACCTGATCATCATTTCCTATCCCAGCCTATTCCATTTGCTCAGTATTGCTGACAATTTATTCTGTGCTTTATTGTTGATTTCTCTGTTTAATTAATCTCATTTCCTAAATATATCTGTGTGTGTTTGCATGTCTTTCCATTATTAATCATTGATATTGTGGTGACCAGCTAAATTAACTTAGGCCACAGAATACTAGTGCAGATATTAGATTTCTATGATGGAATGATACTTCTAGCATAAGTATATACCTGTCCCACACCCCCACCAGTGCATTATGTGCTGCAATCATTTCTGTTTCTTGTGTGGTCTTAAGATGGCTATTTTTCCTGGCAGGCAAACTTCAAAATGTACCTCAGCAATGATGCTGTTGAATAGCCTGATATCTAGTACTTCTAACCCTGTTTCTTCCTTTAGAAAAAGAATGTAATTTGAGGCAGCTACAAATTTAATCATTTAAAATTAATACATAAAATGTGACCATACTCAAGTGGTGTTGCACATGTAATATACAGATTTGTATGGATATCATGAAAACCAATAACAAATCCATGACAGTACCAGAAGAAATATAAATATTTATGTTTTGTTACAGTTTTATTTTTCTGAATCGTTAGCCATTTAAGTAGCTTCACACAATATGTATCAGTATTTGCCATTGTTAATGTCCCATACTGAGCACTGTGTCAACTAACATGAGAATAAAATGAAGAAGGTAAAAATGATGTATTACAGAGCTAAAGAAAATTAAAAAAATAGTGTGTTTCTAGCTGTATCTTAGGAAAAAAATAGATTCTTAAAGGTCACTGAGTACACAAGTAAAGCATGTGAAACTGAAAAAAAATCAAGAAGCACAATTAAATAAATTGATGTATTAACAGCAGTTCCAAAATAAATGCTAGGTATTGCTGTCTTGTGTCCAATTCAAAACAGCACTTCAGTAACCACTTACTAAAACCATGGGCTTAATTCAATAAACCCTATGCAGCTCAATAATACCATGTGTGCATTGCACCATATAGTAGTGTGCTGATTCGCATTTAGTAAGCGGCTCTACATGATGTGTAGAGCCACACAAACACCATAAATGTTGTGGCATGCTAATTATAGCATAAGCAGGTGAACTGTATGCTAATCAATCAATCCAAGATGGCAGACCTGTTCGACAAGCTATAAAGCAATCATGTGTCCTTAGTGTAGCCTTTTGTCTTGTATTCTAAAACCTATTGGAATACAGCCACAGCAACTACACTGGAGGGAAAATATGTTATAGGCTGCTGCTGCCCTTCTGCATGTGTATGTGCAACAGGCTCAGGTCTATGCTACTGCTGTGGATAGACCTTAAGCAAGGAGGAGAAGGGTATTTAGATCATACCTCTCAACCTCTTAGAGTAAGAAATCTGGACAAAGCCATAAAAAGTGGCACAAATAGGGACAATTTAGAAATATTGCTCTTAGAAACTTAGAAAGTTGATAGAATAGCAGGTTTTGCATTTGCATGAATTTTCTGAAGGGTATGAAGTCTAAGACTCAAATGTCTGTCATTATTTTCCAATTTCAGTCTTTAATGATTTGCCAGAAAGCCACAATTTTATGAAAAACGGACCAAATATATAAGTCAAAAATTCTAGACATTCTGCAAAAATCTGTACAGTTGAGAGGTATGATTTAGATCCCTTTTAACCTTTCATGGTCTGCATGAGGTAGAAATAGTAGAGTGCTACAGGGTGGATAGAGACACATTCCAGGAATCCCTCTACCTTTGTTGTCCTCATAGGAGAGTAAGGGCAAACTGAAGGGACCCAATACCTGTGGAGACCAAGGTATGTGCGGCACTTACAATATTAGCTACAGGAAAGTTTCAGAGGACCACAGGGGCCATACTGGGGGTGTCACAGGCATCACCATCTAGGATCCTACAACAATTGCTGAATTCTATGCAGAATGCCAGTGACTGCATATATTTCCCCCATACCCCTGAGGACAGAGCTAGAACTGTGCAGGATTTCTACCCTGTAGCACACTTTCTTCAAGTCTTGGGTACCATAGACTCCACACTCATTAAGATCAAAGCACCACCCAGGGAACAGGGAAATGTCTACATTAACAGAAAGGAGTTCAATTCCATTAACTGTCAGTTTACATGTAATGCTAAGTGAATCAGCCTGAATATGTGCTCTGGCAACCCCAGCAATAACCATGACTCCCATATCTGGCACAATTCACAACAAGATACATCATAGAGCATGTTTATGAGCTGCTGAAGTAATAGTTTCAGTACCTAGATACATCGAGGTGCTCTGCAGTATGATCCCAGTGCTTGTGACAAACTTTTCACACTCTATGCTATCCTTCACAGTATCGTTTTGTGACAACAGCTAGGAGCAAGCATTCCACCATCACTGGCAAGGTCACCCTAACCACATGCAGGTGAGATGTTAGAGGGCTAACCACCAGCTTATGTAGGTGCAGGTAGACATAGGCATGCATAATATACCCTTGCCCTTGCCAAGAGGCACATTCTGGCCACCTAAGGGGTACACATTTCATCCTATGTACATACATACAGTGAAATTGATGGCAGGCTGCACTCACAACCTTTACTTACCCATGTAATGGCAGTGTACTGCTAGCATCAGACAGTTGTAACTACAGGACTATGAAGGTCAGTGTTGAACTAGTAAAAAAAAAAAAAAATGAGTAAGAACATGAATGAGTGGCAGATACCTGCATACTGTTACTTATAAATGTACCTGAGTAGAATGCCTGTGAGTTGTCCAAGAATTACATCAATATGTGAAATGACTGACATGTAATATATGTGTCTGCAGTTTATTAGCTGACAAGACTCATGCATCTAAAATAGCCAGTATAGAAAAATCAGTCCAAACTCTTCGTTTGCCTACATTCTGACAAGTAAAGGAATAAGCATGACTTGCATATCAAGGATTTCAAGGTAAGAACCACAACAATAACATGCTATAATAAATCAGAAAACATTTCCAAATAACATAAGCAATACATATCCTAAGGACTCATTTACCATTCTACTCTGTGCATCAGAAAATATGTATATGTAACATTGAATAAAAAAGATAGAAACAAGGTGATGGTACAGTTATAATTATTTGCACAGGGTGGGGTTTGGGGGACAGCAGGCCAAGGCTGACACCAAGGTAGTGAGTGGGTGCAAGTAAGAAACACAGGCAGGCAGGAATGTAGATAATATCAAATGGCCACTGAAGCAGAATGACCTGCAACCCTCAAACCCTCATTAAAGCCTCATGTAGCTGGTGTAAGTGGGTGTCTGTATGGGCAGTAGATGTGAAATGTGTGTCTGTGTGTGTGTGTGTGTGTGTGTGTGTGTGTGTGTGTGTGTGTGTGTGTGTGTGTGTGTGTGTGTTTGTGTGCATGTGTGTGTGTGTGTGTGTGTGTGTGTGTGTGTGTGTGTGTGTGTGTGTGTGTGTGTGTGCGTGCACATGAGTGCGTGTGTGCGTGTGTGTATGCACGTGTGTGTGTGTGTGTGTGTGTGTGTGTGTGTGTGTGTGTGTGTGTGTGTGTGTGTGTGTGTGTGTGTGTGGGTGTGTGTACGTGTATGTGTGTCTGCATGATCACAGCCAAGCTTTGTGCTAGCACTATGTCCTTGCATGTCTGACAGTCGGGAGCCATGCATGGTAGATGTATCAGTTCATTGTTGTCACCCCTGACCATGAGAACTGTCTTGCTAGGGGTTGCACTGGCATGTCCATGCCCACTGTCAGATGTGGTGGTGTTTCTCGAACATTTGTGGTCTGCTGGATGAGCTCTCCTCATGACTATAGCCATGTCTATTATCCCATGGCCTATCATGTCTGTGTGTGGACACCTCAACCACTGATGGAGTCGTGGAAGTAGTGCCTCTATGTGAGCAGGATTGGGCATGGTCACATCAGCTAACACTAGATGATGTTGCAGCCCTTTGGCTAGGTGGATGCTGTCCCCTTCCCAGCAGACGTTCCATCATAGACGCTGCCTGTTCCATCTTGGCATTCATTTAATCCATTGACTAGGCCACACAGTGGAGGCAGTCATACCTGTCAACTTGTACCACATCTAGAAACCTAAGCATGTCCTTGGAGGCCCCAGTGGAATGTACATGTGATTCCATGATGGCCCTAAACATGCGTCAAGTGGCACATAATGACATACCAGCATCTGGTTGAAGGAAGACAACAGGCCTCCTCTAAGAACCCCTACAAGCCATCCTATGTGGCACCTTGTCCACACTTTGGCAAAGGACAGAGTCAACTGGCACTGAAACCACTGAAAACCACACTACTCTGATCAACTGTGTCACCCTCAACCTGTCCACTATCGGAGGGCTCAGTGGAATGGGTATATGTAGGCACACTGACTGTGTCTGATGAAAATTCAAGTGGTGTGATAGTCACACCCACATTGTCAGATTCAACCACTCATGCCCTGACTGTGCCTCTGTTTGTTCACCATCATCATCACAGCCTAGCTACACTTCCACTGTCAGGATCACCTGTGATAATTAGCAAATACACGGACAAAATTACTACTCCCTAAATATTAATTCAAATATCTGAACAAAAAGTAACATTTTTTGTACAATTGCAAATGCTACAGCAAGACAGACATTTATTTATATATAGTGCTTAGTAAGAATAAACATTTCTTAACACATGCAGATGTCTCAACACTTTACAGGGAAGACAGGCCTGGAGGAAATTAAGCAATGAGAGGACAGCAATTAATCATCACAATGGGAATAAGACAGGGACACTAATGGCACCAATCACCTAAGAAATAGTTCTCTATGAAATATGAGATGTCCACACACACCAATGTCTACTGAACAACTTTCTTGTATAACTGTATTGACGTATCAATAGGTGCAGATAGAGAGAACATGCATTATAAGCAGTAGCAGCAAAAAACATCATTTTCTCCTGTTTATATAAATACATTTCTAACAGTTTACAAAATATAAAATGTCCTTGAATAATAAAAGCATACCTTAGCAAAATAAATTATTTATCTGCAGAGAAATCACATTCTAAAAAATCCCAACAATCTTCTGTTTTGTCTGAACACACAAATCTCCTCACCTTCAAGTTCCCTAGCTATGCGATTACCTTTTTGGAGTGTAAATTCAGCCCTCTGAGTACTCTGAAGATGCATATGAGGTGTGAACTCATCAGAATTGCTGAATGCCAAGCGTTTGACTTTGTGTAGCCGATATAATCATAGTGTGGACTACAAAACTGTTAGGTCCTAATGGTTTGCAACTGTGAATGATAAGTGTGAGTGAAGGAAAACACAATAGCAATTCAAATACCCTTCACTGCAGTGATTGTGTCAGGGATGATGCACTTACAACATGTTAAACTAACTTCGGTGAGCTTTTAAAGAAAGCAGAAGAGCACATATTAAAATGATTTGTCCATAACAGCAAAACTCAACAGCCTTTGCTGAAAACTGATGTGCACTATTAGTATTTTTATCAGACATTTAAATCAATATGATAAAAATGCACTATAGACTGCATGCCTGATATTAAAGCAGAGAAAAAGGAAGAATGACCAAATACAGAGAAGCCAGAGCTGTATTTCTACATTTTCATAGTTTGTGATCACACATTGGACTAAATATGTTAGCCACACATGTACAACTGAGATTGTCTAAGTGTATGAACTGTTAATACTGGTTAAGAAATGTGAATTGCTTGTATCCACATGGTTTTATTGGTGTCACAAAGCCTTGTCTCTTGGCAAAGAGAAAACCCACTATAACTTTGTCATGTAAGTGAAATAGTGTGATGGTTCAAATCCAGAGATGTCTAATTGTTTTGTTTGCTTTGTTTCATTTCATTTTTTTTGCCTTTACTATATGCGTGGCACGTGCCTTAGAGCAAACACAGTTATTTTCCAAAAATTGAAAAATTAATGTCAGTCGCCTTATAAAGTGCAAACTCGCTCAGCAGCATTGCACAACGGTCAGCAAAAAAGATGGTAATGAATGCAGAAGTTAAATCTGTTACCCCACTGTCTCTGTGTCACACAGAGTAAATACATTGAGATAAACAAGACAAAAGATAGATAAATTGGAGTTGGATTCCCACAGTAGTTATTTTTTTTTTACTGTGGAACAGTGTGGAACAGTCATCATGATTATTTACAGAAATAATATATGTTCACCTCTACTCTTTATACTTGCACATTGTCTACCTATGTACAAACATGGTTCTCAAAGATTTCATTTGGTTTGACTTCCTTTGTGCAAACAGGTTCATTGGCAAGGTGTGGCCATCAGCACTCGGGACAGTACTGAGTGTGGAAATATATACATGCTGCCTAGATTTCCCTGTGGCACCAAGTGTAAGTACAGTGAGTTCATGGTTAGAACATAGGTAAGCCAGAGTTCTAATCCAGTACAATGCACTTTTTAGTTTGGGTGTCCCACTGAAATTTTTCTTAAAAATGTGATTATAAAGGTAATGCTGCATATCAATAGCTGTGTATATCAGGTTGATTGAGCATAGATATACTTACTTAGGTATGATATGTATTATGAGTATAACTGGTTTATCATCACTATGATGATTATGTAATAAAAAATACAGTTGCGTATCTTTGATGGACACACCAGTTTACTGACAATAATCTACACCTCTCCCATAACCAAAGTATAACTGTAAAACACAATGCATTGTGAGATATGCACTACAAATCACAAATCTAGTAATAAAGTAATTCAAGTGTATACATGTCCAGTATATTGTCAGACATTACTCCTGCATCACACCTGAGAATGCATAAGCCAAGACCTTGTAATGTCACACACATACAGGCTTAACTGAAGTATAGCGCCAGTCCTTCTTTAAACTGTATATCTGTGATGACAATGATTGGCAAATGCTTCTTCTGGGGCAGTGAGGAATAATCACCTCTGTGGAAATGTATGCATTCTCTTTTACATAGGTTTAAATCCCACCTTGTACAAATTATGTTTAACACAGTGCATTCCCCACAAAATATGTGCCAAGTCATCTTGCTGATCCCTCCAATGTCATGGCTTGAAAGCCAAGTCATGCCATCAATTGCTAATTTTGTAGTGAAGAGTGTAAACATCTCTTTAGTAGATAGTTCTCCAAACTAGCAGTCAGATATTTCCACTATTTAAATGGTGTTGAGAATGGTCCAACAAAAGAAGCCTAACTAAGATAATAACTTATCAATGATACAATCAACTATGTGCATGAGGTTCATAGAACAGATCTTCTGTTGTATGAAATTACATTGTTCATGTGAACATCATCCCCACAAATTCTGTCCAGCTTGGGAAAACATATGTAATAGTGAATAAGCATAGTTTGCTGTGCATCCATTCCACAAAACACGCACTACCTACTGAAACTGCAGAGACTATCACGGCAGCCTATGTTTCCACTAATACAGACATTGCCTTTTTGTCGTTGCATAATAGCCTGCAGTCATTACATCTGACTTTGATACTGCAGCAGCTCTGCCACAAGGCCTTACTCCAACAAGTTTAATGAGAATTTTGTCATTGCATTATATGCACACATTTATAATGAAGAACCTTGCTGTATATTAACTTGAATCAGTCAAATACATGCCTGTTCTGTGACTGAAAGTTTCTGTGAAATAATATGTCCTCTCTAAGGGCCTATTATTAAGTTGGACACTGTCCTCTTCTTCTTGCCCTGTAGACTATACATTATATGTCAGTTATACGGCCTCAGGAAATGACAGGAAAACCCTTTTTCCTTTATATCTGTTTGTTAATTGAATGAAACTAGCTATATATTGTTTGCTCTCAGTTGTAGTTTGGCCTGAGGGTCTGAAGTCATACCTCCTGACTATAATATCATCCATAATGACCATATAAAGAGGAAAGCTTTTGGCATTGCTTTAATATTTCCCAACACCTACCCTATTTTCCCTTACAAAAAAACAATACCAAAATTCAGTTCACTAGAGCTTCTCATTGCTTTCCTCAAAATAAATGATTATAAACAAATATGTATTACTGTCCTTTACATCTCTTCTGGTGACAATACAGTTATACTGGTAGATATCCTACATTGGATATCCATAACTTTTCCACTAGAAAAAGTACTACAAGGTGATGTGAATGTTAATTGGTTAGACATACACTCTAACTCCTCTACATCTAGTATAATCTTATATGGTTCCACACAACTAATTAATAGCCCCACACATTATAGCAAGGCATCAAATTCCCTACTAGAGTGGATCCTAGTATCATACCCTAGTAAATAAACCACTACAGGTACAATGTAAGACTCTCTCAATGATCATCTCCCAATCTATATTCCAGAATGCTATGCTACAACATACCAGTGACTACATACAATTTCCCCATACACCCGAAGACAGAGCTACAACTATGCAGAATTTCTACCCTATAGTACTTAACTCTGAAGTCTTGGGTGCCATAAACAGCATGCACATTGAAATCAAAACACCACCCAGGGAAGAGGGAAGGGTGTACATAAACATAAAGGGCTTATACTCCATTAACTGCCAGGTCATGTGGAATGCATTGGGAATCATCCTGAATGTAAGTGCTGACAAGCCAGGCAGTTACCACGATTCCCATATCTGGCACAACTCTCAACTCTATAAAGGTTCTCTAGGGGGGATAGCCCACATGGTAGTTTACTGCGGGATGCAGGTTATGTACTCAAGCTGTGGCTGATGAGGCCCATCAGAAACACACAATCACCAATGAAGAATGCTGTAACGAGGCACTTATTCAAACAAGAATTATCATAGAATGTGTGTTTGGGGCTGCTGAAGTCATGGTGTCAGTGACTAGATACATCTGGAGGTGCTCTGCAGTACAGTCCCTGTATGTGCACTGAAATTTTCCCTGTCTCTACCATCCTTCACAATATTATTCTGAGAAAAAAATTCAGTAGGAACATAAGGGGAAGTAACAGACATCTCACCAACTCTGACAAGGACACCACAGCCGCACACAGGTGAGGAGACAGAGGGGGAACCACCAGCCCCTGTGGGTGTCGATAGACATAGGCATGTACAGTATCCCCTTGCCCTGGCCAAGAGGTAATGGATAGCACACATGCTCACCACTTAAGGGGGTACAATGTTAATTGCATGCGCATACGTACAGTAAAATGGATGCCAGGCAATGCTCACAACCTTTACTTACCCGTGTAATGGCTATGCACTGCTAGCATCACACAGACTCAACCCCAGATTAAAACACTTGTAACTGCCAGACTATCAAGGTAACTGTTGAACCTGGATTAGGAAAATAAATGGCTAAGAACACAAATGAATGGCATATCATTGCATACTGTTACTTGTTAATGCAACTAAGTAGTAGGTGGGTGATTTTTAATAACAATGACATCAATATGTGACAGCACTAGCTTATGTCAATAGATGTTTTCTCTATCAACTAGTAGGCCTCATGCATCAAAGATTCACACATTACAAAAAGTTGTAAAAAAGTAGTATAATTTTCAAAAGTGCATCACAAATACATATATACTAAGCACTCAATCAGCTGTGCACCCTGGGCATTAGACAAAAGTCTTATGATTCCCTAAATCCAAAAGATAGGAAATTAAGGATATGGCAGAGTTGTCATCATTTGCACAGGTTATTGTTGTTGGGGGGGGGGGGGTCAGGAGGCCAAGGCTGACACAAAAGGTAGTGAATGAGTGTGAGTAAGAAACATGGACAGGCAGAAATTTTGATAAAGTATCAAATGTCCACTGAGACAGAGTGAACGTTAAGCCTCACGACTGACCCATGTAACTGTTATGAGTGTCTGTCTGTTTGGGTATTCAAGGTGAAACATGTCTATGAGTGTCTGCAAGAACCCAGCCAAGCTCTGTGTTTTTCTACATCCAGGCATGTTGGACAGGTGTGAGCCGTGCATCCTACAGGTAACAGTTCATCATCATCTTCCTCAACTGTGAGAACAGGCTCTGCCAGGAGTTGCACTGACATGTCTATGCCCATGCTGCTACCTGAAAGTGACTGCCTGCTGGACAACCTCTCCTCATGAGTTATGCCCAGGACCATGACTCCATGGCCTACTACTTCTGGGTGAGGGCACCTCAATCACTGATGCAGGAATGGAAGTAGTGCCACTATGGGAGAATGATCCAGCATAGCCACATTGGCTAACATCAGATGATGCTGCTCACCTATGTCCACATGGATGCTGAACCACTCCCAGCAGACATTCCATCATAAACACTGCCTGGTCTATTGTGCCATTCATCTGTTCCCTTGAATTGGCCACATTGTGGCAACTGTCATCCATGTCAGCCTGTGCCACATTTACAACCCTAAGCATGTACTCAGAAGCCCTACTGGAACATGCCTGTGCCTCCATGATGGAACTAAACAAACATCAAGTGGCACATAAAGACACACTAGGATCACATGGAGGGTGGACAGCAGGTCTCCTATGAGCACCCCTAACAACTTTCCTACATGACACCTCACCCACACTTTGACTATGGCCAGAGTCAATCTTTCCTGAAGCTACAGCAACCACACTACTCTGATCAAGTGTGTCACCCTCCACCTGTCCAATATCTGAGGGTTGACTGGAATAGGTATGCATAGGCCTACTGGCTGTGTCTGATGGAAATACATGGGATGGTTGAATATCAATCTCAGTGTCAGATTCAACCTCAGCACTCCATGACTGTGCCTCAGTTTGGCCATCATCATCATCAGAGTCTGCCGATACTTTGACATCAGGTGGTAAAAGTCCTACACTTCCACTGTCAGGATCACCCATGGTAATAAGCAACAAATACAGGAAAGAAATTAAAACCAACACTACCATGTTAATATCGATAACAAGCTAACACTATCACAGATGGTACATCATTGCACACACTCATGACACCCACCTTACACATACTTTTGTTGTAGCAACACACAAATTGTACTTGGCTCCCTCACCCCCAAAACAACAGGAAAAATGACAGTTTGTACCAAACAAAGAATAACACATTAATCAAATGTTATAAATGCTTTGAAAAAAAAATTTACAAAATGTGTACACATTTACAACAGAAAAATCAATTTTATATGACTGCTGGTCACCTCTCACTGTGCCCAGCACTCCCCTAAGAGTATCTATGGGCCATCATAGAAGCCTAACACCCCTGTGTCATTGATAATATAGGACATTACATTTCACTGAAATCACATAGAAGAGTATAACATAAACAGTTGTAATAATAACACTTGTGATGAAAGTTAATAAGGCTATCAGAGAAAGTAAAATGCCTGACAAAAATGCACATGCCAACAGTGAACTTGTATACAGATAAAAGTTCCATTTTCTAATGTATATGAATATATATATATATATATATATATATATATATATATATATATATATATATATATATATATATATATATAATATTAGCATGTACTTGAAAAATGCAATCATACGTTAGCAAATTCAGATGGCTTCTGTGCAGATAAATCCAAATTAACAGTAATCTTTTCATAACTGTCCTCACCTTCAAGTTCCCAGGCTACATGGTTGCTTTTTATAGTGTAGATTCAGGTCTCTGAGCACAATGAAGATACAAATGTGGTGTGAACTCATTGGAAATGCTGAATGCCAAACTTTTGACTTCGTGCAGCAGGTATAAATAGTGTAGACAATACCTCAGTGTTTATTGCTTAAGGATTGCAACTGTCAATTATTGATGGTAGGGACAAGGAAGACACAACAGCTATTGAGACTACCTTACCTGAAGTGGGTGTGTCATCCAGGATACACTTACAAAGTGTAGAAGTAACTGTAGCAAGCTTTTAAATGGAAGTGAACAGCACACATTTCTCATTTTTTGTTCACTAACAGCCAAACTATCCTGCCTTTGTTGAAAACTCTATTTTACTGTCATGTTATTTTATCATACATTTTAATGACAATGATACAACATGCCCTTTAGACTGCATGTCCGAGAGTACAGCACGGATAAGGGAAGAATGAATACAATACAAAGAGAAAGCAGAGCTGCATTGGTGAAAACAACATTCATAACTGTTTGTGTGATTATTCATTGTACTAAATATGTAAGCAACACATGTACAATCAAGTGAGAGTGTATACGTTTACGTCTTCTTAGTGCTGTGGAGGAATTGGGACTTGTTTGTACATACAATGATTTGCATTCCTGCTGCAAAGTTGTTTCTTTGGCAAAGACAGATAAAACACCCCCAGTGTGTTTTGTAGTTTCATTAGTCTGACAGCTCAAATCCAGACTTATGTAAAAATCTTTAAGGTGTGTTGAAAAGTATTTGTGATGTTGTTCTGTTTCCTTTTTTATTTATTTTTTTTCTTAATAATTAGTAGTTGTGCGACTGCAAAATAATTTAAAAGTTATCGGTTTGTTTTATGATAAAGACAGTATACATTTAAGCTGTGACTCAAGTGTGTGTGTTAAGCACATCTGTTAAACATGATGAATCACACAGCACATAGTATATGCTGATCAAGGTTCAAGTCCCATTTATCTTTTAGGTATGAAAACTGATAACCTGTTTACAGTAATAATCATGTTGAGCTTTGCTAATCTTTTTTGTGTATTGCTCACCTCTGCACATACATGGTTTAATGGTCCAAACAACAAGCAGACATTGTCAAGTTCATAAAAGATATAGTGTTGCATCTATTACTACCCATTGGGCAAGCATGCTAAGTAGCATTATATGACAGTCAGCAAGCTTCCACAACATCTGCAGGTCCAGAACACCTGCAGACAATAGGCAGACACTTGTCAGTTTCAAAAAGGATACATTTTTTGCTGCTCATAGCACAACCACGCTAAGCAGCATTGTGTGGCAATCAGCAAACTTCCACAATGCCTGCAGGTTTAGAACACCTGCAGACAGCAAGCAGACACTTGTACATACAAATGCAGATGCAGATACAGATGCATTCTATCATGTGTGGTTTGTCACCATGCAAACAAGCTAAGTGGCATTGCATGGTAGTCAGCATGCATACTTAGTAATGAATGTGAAAATATATAACTGCTGATAATTGTCCTTGTGACAGCATGTGTAAGTTAAGGACTACAACAGAGGTGAGTCTGGGTTCTATTACAGCAACGTCTAAAGTTTTATCACTGCTGTTCCAGTTTACTTTATATAAAAATTAACATTATAAAAATAATTACACAAAGGAATGACTATCTACAGCAGGTGCATTGAGCATATACAGGATATCAGATATATATTAAATGTGTAACTGTGGGTATTAGTAGAATTATGGTTCCACAATAAAATTTTATTTTCTGAACTTTCATGTCATACAATAGTTAAACACTCAACTCTTTAATGTATATGTATAACTAATGAGCAGGTCTGACAAACAGTCTCAGATGCAATGAGCACTCTGCACAGTAAAGAATGTAAAAAACACACTTGTAGCCTAACCTCTCCTGTGGTGACTGGTATAAGTTAATAATTGCAACACAGATGATCCAGGGTTCTAACCTGGGACACTCCCAATTTTATTAATGCTTGTCCACTCA
The DNA here is from genome assembly GCF_019279795.1 of Protopterus annectens. NCBI lineage: Eukaryota > Metazoa > Chordata > Ceratodontiformes > Protopteridae > Protopterus > Protopterus annectens. Next base: position 123,102,616 of record NC_056736.1, on the reverse strand, counting down.
TTGTTAAAAAATAAAGAACAATCTACATAATTGTAAATAATAACGATGTATAGCTCATATGAATAATACGTGCAACTAATGTTATACTGTCAATTGTGTTTCTGTAATTAAAATGTTCTTTTCTGGCCTTGAATGGACTTCAAGGTTCAATGATAGTCATATACACATGCATTTATAAACCAGGTTTTGGCAGAACACATAAATACATGGTTAACCCCTCACTCTGTTATGTGTATGTATAATGAATGACCATGTCTGGCAAGCACTTTTTCTGTGGCAAGGGTGAAGAAACACCTATGTGGAAAAATATGTTTTGTCTATTTTACATAGGCTTGAATCCCGCATTGTACAAATTAGTTTTATCAGTGTGTATATGCACACAAAAACTATGCCAGGTTATAAAATTTTATAAATCCAATATATGTCTTCAAAGTTTAAGCAACTAACAGGTATAACAGCAACCGACCCATAAACTAATGGCAACTGCTGCATTATCCTTCCTAGTTCATAAACTGCCTTCATCTCTGCTTGCTCTCGACATTGTGCAAATGCAGTCAGCATGGTTTTCGGTTTTGTGCACTAGCTGTAAACTACAATAACATGAACTGGCAGGAAAACACTCTTAACTGTTGCTGTTTGACCTGTACACAGGTGTCAGGAGCTAGAAGGAAAGGTGCCCAATTTAGAGATCAAAGATGAGGTGTAGAGGAGTCCAGAATATTCACTGGACTCCTTGTAAAGCACGTCAGCCATAGGCTGTTGCAGGGGAATTATACCAGGTCTCAGTATAAATTAGAGGCTTGGAATAGTCTGGCCAAGGCTGTCTCTAATGTGACTGACATTTCATGCACTGGAGAGCAATGCAGGTACCACTATAATGACCTGAAAAAGTGCAAGCAGGAACAACTCAACCAGTGGCTGGATGAGTTTAGGACAGCTGCCATCCCAAAGTTGGGTAAGTATAGAGATACTGATAATTTTAATTATGTAGAAAGCTAGATATATCCAAGACTGAAATGCTTAATGCTTGTCTCTTTTTCTTCCCTTTCTTTTACAGCCATCCAAGAGATTGCAGCAAGCATGGATGCCCATGCTGAGCATTTGGAAAGACTTATAGAAGCAAGGGGTATGTATGCATTACAACATAATATTATTTTATCTAAAGCATTGCAGTTGTATACATTATTAGCAAATTAATGCATATATTAACTGTAAAATCAAGCATGCATACTTCAGTCTGTAGCTCAGTCTAACTGTAGGAGTCAATTGTAATAGTGCATTTAGATGTTGTGGGTTCAAATGCCACAAGTAGCAGTTATATTGCAAGATAATTTAAAATTATTACATAATAATGTCAACAAAATTGGCATACATGCCATGCTGTAAACATAATCTGTATTATATGATAAAGCATATGTTCAGTATATGCATATTGTAAGGATTACTTGGAACAATCATCAGTCATAGTTTGTAGCTGTTAAAAAGTATACTTAATATAAAATTAATATTCATATTGGAGTAATTTAATGCATGTTCCATATGATGGCACTAATTATCTTCTTTTTTGTCTCTTAACCCAATCCTTACCTGAGTTTTTTATTTTTATATGTGTGGTCATAACATTCTGATGTCATCAATTTCTGACAACTCACAAAAATGATTTACAGCACAGGGAGGTAGGCCAACCAGTGTAGTTCAGTCTGCTACCCCTTCAATGGCTGCTCCACTGATGCCCATCACATCCATCTGGGATCCAACCCGGCAATACTGGCTCTGCATCCTCTGCAGTACCTGGGCCATCCACTCAGGTAGCATTACCCCAACATCTGATTCAGTGGTAACCTCCAGGAATATTGGCAGAGGTAGTGATTTTGTCACTCACCAGGAAATGCCAGGCATGGTGTGTGAGGTCATGATGTATGCCTCAGCCAGATGGAGAAGATGCTCATCGAAATAATTGGCAAGCTGAGGGGGAGGATGATGCCACTTTTTAGGGTAAGGACTAGATTCTAACTGTCCCCTTGTTTGATGGGCATCGGCATCAAATGTCCCCTCCCTATCCCAAATCATTGTGTCCCCCAATCTGTTGTGTCCCAAACCATCCTTGTCTCTTGCCTTGTTTGTCTGCATCCACTTCCTTCCACTCTATTTTCATACCTTTAATCTGGTCAGAAAATAGAATCACACACCACACACACAAATAATGAATCCTCAAGAAAGTCCTTCACTTTTTCTCCTCTGCATTTGCATGGAGTATGGCATCATGTACCAATGCTGAGAGATGACGACTGGCTCTTCAGGGTCTATATTATATTAGCAAAAATCCTTTTAAGCGAATGTGAAAACACCGACACATATTGCACGAACTGCGAATATGCCAAACGTACTAAACCATGAAATTCAAAAAGTCGAATCCCCATGGTCGGCCAACTCCACCTCCCACTACATACTGCCTACCCAAACAAAATAAATAAACCACATACATACACTAACCAAAACCCTACTTCTAACCCTAAAATAAAGCACCAAAACCCTACTACTAACCCCACACTCAACCTTACATACATTACTATCTATGCACTTACCTTACCCCGCACCCTAACCCTAAGGTCAGTAACTATCGCACACACCCTACAGAGATATACCAAAACGAAATAAATAATCCACACACATATATTTAACAAAACCTTAATTCTGACCCGACACTAAACCTTACATACATTACCTATCTATGCACTTACCTTAAGCTGCACCCTAACCCTATGGACCGTAACTATTGCACACTTACCTTACTGAGCTATACTGCAGACAGGCCAACCATGACACTTCAACATTTCGAATTTTGCGGTTTTGGACATTTGGCATTTCCGTGGTTCCCACAATATGTGTCGCTCTTTTCGTATTCACGTAAAAGGACTTTTGCTAATATAATATAGACCCGCCTCTTCATGTCCTGTGGCATGGTGCATTTACCTCTGCACAATGCTGCTTAAACTCGCTGCTCTAAAGAAATACACAGTTAAAGTAGAATAAAGGCACTCATATTAAAAATGCCATATAAATGTATTTAGACTGCTGAATGTATAAATATGTAAATCCATATATGTACTGTTGACATAAATCAATTGACTAGTGTTTGTATTTAACCAGTACTTTATTGTAGTGAGTTCCTCTCATATGTGCAAAAATTATCACTTGTAATTATTTAATTACATCATCAATATATATGTAAAAAAAAAATTAGATTGAGCTGGAGAAGAATCTCGTATCATCTGTGCTCAAAACACAAGGTCACTGCTGTTATACTTGCTGCCACAGAGACAGCTAGGCAGCAGGTGTTTTTCTTCCAATCAGTACTGTCCAAAGTGCTGACTGCTGCGACTCTCTGCTTATCTTGTTTGTGCCGAGGAAAGCAAACCAACAGAACTCTTATAACTTTTTCCGGGAAGCAGAGACTTGCATTTGCTCGTTGCTTAGCTATGCACAAATGAGGAAAGCAATAGAAATACTTTGTTAATGGTAAAGAATTTATGACACAGCATTTCAGATATGAACTGGTTATGAATGCTATTATATCTGTTAGTTGTGTCTACCATAGCCATTATGGATACATACTTTTCACCTTCAAGTAAGAGTCGTTAAATGTGTATCTCGCATGTGGAAACACTTTGTTATCAATCATGCAAGTCAGCTGCTCAGCAGTGTGCTACAGAAAGGGCTTATTAGCATGTAGTACATATGTTTAGTGCCCAGTTAGTCTTATCCCATTAAATCCATGTAAAAACACAACCAGAAGGAAGGCACTTTTTACTGACTGAACACATATTTACACTGAATCATGTATCTACACCTATGCCATTGAAACTTGGTCTGTCAGTACTAGTTCCCAAATGTCAACTACATTACAGAAATAAATAGCAAAACTGCATTGTTACATAACATGTGCACCTTTAGAATGACTATAGACATTCAGATTGTCTTATGCATGTACTAATGTGGACAACAATTCTTCATAAATATGAATATATATACATACACAGTTGCATCCATGCTGATCACAAAAAATGTGTGTGTCTGTATTTGACAATGTGTAATGTACACAACATACAGAGAAACAGTTGGATATGTCTCAGTTCTGCTACATGCATTCCTGCTAGCTTTCTGCATCTAGTTTGAAAAGCTGTCTCTTAAAGTAAACCTGCAAATTGGTAACACAACAGGAAATAGTACATCCACACTATGCACACCAGTCACATAACAGGATATGTTAACCACATCTTACAGTGATGATGGTATCATCTACAAATACCACTATGAATTTGCTAGACTCTATGGACTTTGTAACAATAAGCTGGATTTTGATAGAGAAATGGGTAGGACCATAGAAATGTTTAGAAATAGGGGCTTTAGTGGTGAGTTATTAAGAGAAAGTTTGGAGAAATTTAATAAGAAAAATAACAATGTATTGATAAGCAACTGATATAGAGATATGAGTAGAGATAAAAGGGAAATTATGTATTTTATTACCACCTATAGTAGCTTTAGCCCAGTGCTTGTAAAATTGTTAAAATTTTATTGGGGTTATATTACCCAATTTAAAGAGATTAGTGAAAATATTAGAGGAATACAAACTACCTCATATAGGAGAGGTAGAAATTTGAAAGATTTTTTTTAGTGAAAACTAAATACACTTTTCCTGAGGTGAAAATGTGTAAATGTTCTAGAGAATATGGTACAAGTAGCTGTAGGAGGTGTAAGGCCTGTAAATATGTTATGCAGAGTTTTAAAAAAAATAATGGCCAAAATTTCCAAGCTAAAAGTTGTTTTAGTTGTAACACAGAGGGCATTATTTATGCGGTGAGATGCCCTTGTTACAAGTTCTACATAGGACAAAGTAAAAGGTCTTTTAAGGTTAGACTGGTAGAACATTTAAGAGAGATACATAATAATAAAAGAGAAAGTTCTGTAGTGTTGCATTTTAACCAGGTACATGGAGGAAATAGTGAAGGATTGAGAGGGTCTGTACTAAAAAAAAAGTAATGTTTATACACATGAAGATGAATTAAAAAAAATTAATTATCTAGAGATAAAAGGGAAATTATGTATTTTATTACCACCTATAGTAGCTTTAGCCCAGTGCTTGTAAAATTGTTAAAATTTTTTAATTATCTTTATTATTATTATTATTATATTATAATTATTAATTATCTAAAGAATCTGTATATATTTTGAAATACAACACAATTCTGAATGGGTTAAATGCAGAAATGAATTGAAGGTTTTTTATTTAATGATGTTAATTAATTGATTAATTGTTTTATTATTTTATTGATGTGGATATCCAAGCAGGTAGAGTTTTATAATGTTATACTCTTTGAAGGCTGACTTTGCCGAGTCGTCAGAGTAATAAAACTGTGTGGATTCTTCGCCTGGTGGTCTTTTCATTTGGTTTTATGTTGCATGGTTTTGTGTGTCTCTTAAAGTAAACCTGCACATTAGAAACACAACAGGAAATAGTACATCCACACTATGCACACCAGTCTCATAACAAGATATGTTAACCACATCTTACAATGATGATGGTATCATCTACAAATACCACTGTGACAAGGTAAAAACATACTTCAGGGGCATTGCAATCATTAACTACTGTGTTTTGCAGATGGGAACAAAATACTTACATGTGGTTAAATTAGCACAGCAGCCACATTATGTGTGTGTGTGTGTGTGTGTGTGTGTGTGTGTGTCTCTACATATGTATAAGTGTGTGTGCATAGTCAGAGGAACATCAGTCTGTACTCTACTGTCATCAATCCAGTCCCATGCAGAACTAATATTTTGACAATCATAAATGGCTACCCAACCATTTCATGCAGGCCTCCCAACATCATCTCTCTCTGAAATGCAATGATGATGTCATCAACATGTTCTTCTCAGCATACAGTGATGCCATCATATTCCATAACATGCAATGTGACAATGTTAAAGTCAGACACATGTAGTGGTGTTAGTGTTACATTATATAGAAGTCATCTATACCTACACAGGTATAATATTCAAATCAGACCCAGTCTACTGCTATGTTAGTGGTTGGTGGTACATTATGGTCATTGTATGATCTTTTGAATTGCTCTTCATTTCACTACCACTTAGGATAACCTTTAATGTAGCCCCATGAATCCACCATCCTCTTTTTTCATCTGGCCACATGACATCCTTCCTGCAGAGGAGTGGCAGATATCCACTGTGAAATATGCATATACACATCTTGAAGCAGAGTAATTCCATGAGCCACTGCAAGCCATCTCCAAACCACTGCATGTGCAATTGCTAATTCTCTCATGGTGTGGTGGCCATGTAACATTATGGACAGTGGTGTTATGTACTGCAATCAAAACAATACACACACACACACACACACACACACACACACACACACACACACACACACACACACAGCCTTACTATTTTCCATCACATAGGTGCATAGGTTCATAGCATGACAGTAGGCTATTGGCCTGGAGGCCCATATAAGCCTAGCCAAGAATTTTGCCCATATTCCCACAAAGTTCATACCCATTTATTCTGTCCAGCAGAGACACAAAAGGGATCCTGGGGATGTATTTTCTGTTTCCCATTTAGTCTTTCAGGTTTCTGTTAAAGATGATTAGTGAGGTACCCTGCTTGACATGGAGAAGGAGTCTATTCCACAGATTGGGGAATCTTTGGGACACCAATCTATCCTGACAACAAGTTCTAATTAATAAGAAGCAAAAATTCACACCAAACAGGAACCCCAGTAACACCAACGAATAAGTATCCAAAAACACTGACTGAGGTATGGCTCCAGTTCAAAGAAAAAGGTAAAAAAGCAATAAAAAATTCTTCATTATCAGTATTGGTTTATTACAAAGAGACACAAGCGCTTTCACCAGTGCTTCATCAGGTGTACTCAATCAGATAATAGCCACACCTTATATAGTAAAATCTATTGACATCACTCAGCATGCAGTATAATATTTAAAAAGACACACATATAAAAACACTTATTAAAAACATATCAATATACATAAAGTGTATAGTATAAAATATAAATACATATGTATGTTCACAAAAATATTGTAAGATACATAAAATAAAAATAAAAATAATAATAATAAAAACATATCATCTCTTCAGACCCCTTTTTAAAAGAACTGGTCTGATAGGTAGACTTTCATTTAACCCATGTCCAAAGCTGGCCCTTAGCATAACAATCCATCTAGCCTCTATCTCCTCAGTTCTCAATCTAACATCACCCCCTCTGATATTCTCAGATGTTGTGGAAAGAACCTGAAATTTAAAAATGTGATTGTTTAATATATATTGGATGGGCCCTATAGAAATTATATATATTTCTATGGGAGGTTTGTGGATGATTGCTTCATTTTATGGAGAGGCACAACATCATGTTTATTAGAATTTCTGAACTTCATTAATAATTCGACTCAATTTTTGAAATTTACCATTGATTATTCAGATTCAAAGATTAGTTTTTTTAGATGTGTCCGTATATAGAGACTCAGAAAAGAGAATTACTAGTAAAATGTACAGGAAAGAGTGCTGGGTGAATGGTTTACTCTCTAGGGACAGTATGCACCCCAACTATATATTTAATAACGTTGTACAAAATCAGTTTTTAAGAGCGTCCAGACTGAGTGCTAACACAGAAGAATATGAGATAAGAATGAATGCTACCAGTTTAGAACTGTCGCAGAGAAGTTATAGTGAAGAAATGGTGGCTAGGAATGAGAACAAAGTTAGACAGTTTAGATATACCAAAGCCAGACCTTATTTTTCGGAAGGGTATGTCAGAAGTCCTAGGAAATATGACACTCAATTAAGAATTAGCATTCCTTATTCCAAAAATGTTAGTATGTATACTGAAATATTTAATAAGCATTGGAATATTTTAACATCAGACCCTGAAATAGCAGAGGTAGTAGGCTTGAGACCACAATTTACATTTAGGAATTATAGAAATTTGAAAAGGAGATTATGCACCCCCAAGGCCAGTTCTACAAAGAATTATAAGAATGGCACAGAGCCCTGTGGCAAATGTGCTCAATGTGTTTATATAAATGAAAGCAAGTTTTTTAAACATCCAGATACAGGTAAAACTTTTGATATCAGAGTATTGTCCACCTGCAGTACCATGCACGTGGTATACCTGGCAGTCTGTGAAACCTGCAGTTGTTTCTATGTAGGTAAGACTGACCGAGCCTTGAGGGAAAGGATAAAAGAGCATGTCTATCATATTAAAAAGGGTACTATTTTAATGCCCTAGCCAAACATGTCAGTAGAACAGGTAACAATCACATTTTTAAATTTCAGGTTCTTTCCACAACATCTGAGAATATCAGAGGGGGTGATGTTGGATTGAGAACTGAGGAGATAGAGGCTAGATGAATTGTTATGCTAAGGGCCAACTTTGGACATGGGTTAAATGAAAGTCTACCTATCAGACCAGTTCTTTTAAAAAGGGGTCTGAAGAGATGATATGTTTTTATTATTATTATTTTTATTTTTATTTTATGTATCTTACAATATTTTTGTGAACATACATATGTATTTATATTTTATACTATACACTTTATGTATATTGATATGTTTTTAATAAGTGTTTTTATATGTGTGTCTTTTTAAATATTATACTGCATGCTGAGTGATGTCAATAGATTTTACTATATAAGGTGTGGTTATTATCTGATTGAGTACACTTGATGAAGCATTGGTGAAAGCGCTTGTGTCTCTTTGTAATAAACCAGTACTGATACTGAAGAATTTTTTATTGCTTTTTTACCTTTTTCTTTGAACAGGAGCCATACCTCAGTCAGTGTTTTTGGATACTAGTTCTAATTAATGTCACAGACTGGTTTGAGGCTTTGCATGCAGGTTGCAAGAGTGGAGTTTAACTTATGGATATGCAGCAACTCCATCAAGGCTGGATCTAAGACAGCCTCATATGCCAGGCACAGGTCACCTCTGAGCAGTCTGTATGAGACTTAGTAGAGGGACAAGGCTTTTAGCCTGCCTATATGTATAGGATAGGTGTTTGAGACCCTGGATTTTCCTGGTCAGAAACGTCTGTGGTCTCTCCACCTGCTGTGCTTGACAAGGTACATGCCAAAAGGGACATTTTACTCAATAATGCATCTGATATGGGAGGAGTACAGGGATGTTATGACCTCTTTGCTCCTGGATGAAATACCCTTACTTATGAGGTGGGCCGTATAGAAAGCCTTTCATATAATGGAGGCAAAGTGGTGGTCAAAAGTCAGGTTGCTATCAACCTGGGTGCCCAAGTACCTCATGACTGATTGCATGCTTAGTACATTGTTATTAATCTGATAATTAGTGGAGATGCCATTTTCCCCAAAGGGTATAATGATGCATTTCTTGGCATTCAGTTTGAGACCATTCTTCTGGCACCAGCTCTTAGTTTGGGTAAGGCCCTCTTACACGATGTTTATTTCAGCAGGGGAATTTAAGACAGTGCCCAGCTTGCAGTCATCTACAAACCTGGTCAGCCACAGGCTACTGGTTTTGGATTGCACCTCAGAAAAGTATATTCCAAACAGTAGAGGCCAGAAGACTGATCCTTGGGGTATGCCACTCATTGCAGGTTTACTACTAGAGGTGCTTCCCCTATTTTGACTGAGTGGGTTCTATCAGTGAGCCAGTTAGCTGCCCATCTGGTAACATATGGGTTGATGTTTAGTTGGGAGAGTTTATCTATTATGCCTGAGTGGGGAATAGTGTCAAAAGCTTTGGCTAGGTCAATGCAGGTGGTGTGCAGCATCTTCCCCTCATCCATGGCTTTGGTACTGTTTCGAAGAATTCAACCAAGTTTAACATGCATGATCTTCCTTTGACAAAACTAAACTATGTAAGGTCAAGCATTTGGAGGTTGCCAATGCCCTTGTTTATAAGGTCCATGGCAATGCATTCCATGGCCTTGCAGATCAAGCTAGTTAGGCTGATGGGCCTATAATTGCATGGGTCAGTGGACCTTTGTGTAGAAAGATGACAGTGGCTGTCCTCCATTTGGTTAAGACAAAGCCAGTGCTCAGGCTTTGATTGAATAAGGTGCCTAATGGTGCTGAGAGTTCTTGCATGAGTTCATGTAGAATGCAGCCAGGGATGTTGTTGGGTCCCATGGAGGCTATATTTTTTACCTTTGAGAAGGCATTAAAGACCAGCTCCCTGGTGATGATGGGTGGGGGCAGGTGCTGGGGATGTCCTAGTTTATTGATGGGGGGCAGGGGGTGACAATTTCACTGAACCTATCTGCCAGCAGGTTGGCTATATCTATGGCATTTGTGTATGTGGTGTTCTTGACCACCAGTTTAAAGCAGATTTGGGTGTTACCGTTGAGACTGCAGATGTATGTGAAGAAGGCCTTGTGATTGTAGATACATGGGTTTTATTTTAAATTGTAAAATAATGGCTAGGAATTTATGTAATGTTGTCTGAGAGCTTAGTAATGTCCTATGACCCTATCAACATTTCACATCTCAATGCTGCTGTCATTGACATTTGATATGTTGAGGTGTGGATGTATGGTAGGCATACAAGAGGGTATTATAACCTGTGATGTAAGTTAAGTTATTGTTGACCACTGTTGACATTTGATTATGTGTTCCTTCCATAACAGCTGTCGTAATATGCCCCATGAGAACCTTTGATCTGAGATGATGCTATGTATATTGCTGGCTTAGTAAGGCATGTTTTTTTTGTAGTGAAGCAGATCAACATTCTACCCAATTCTCATTCAGCCATCATGGTGGCACTTACAGTACAGCACATGTCTGCACGTGTATACGTACCATCAGTAAATACTCAGTGGCATACATCAATATAAATTCATACTGATTACATGGGCAATTAAATCTTGTTTCATCTACATACTGTGATATACACCAAAATATCACATGCTTTGATTCAATTGCAACCTTCTGAAATGTATTGTATGCACAATTGTTTTGATATTGTCAAGGATTATTGAGGTGGTCACCAGCACCATTGTGTGAGCATCAGCATTTGTGTCAGTAACTGTTCTGCATGAGTCACACCCAACTAATTTGTAATGTTTCCTTATATGATATCGGGCTGCTTAAATACAGGTTTCTGATGAAAAAGTTATAGGCATCTGTAGAACTGATGTAATTACGTCACATTGCTGGACTTGTATGACTGTGTGAACAGTACTATTGTGTGGCATGTGATGCATAACCAAGGGTGTATATGGAAGTGTTGTCACAAATCATTTATTTAAATAAGTGTGAAATGTTAAGGGGAATATACTACTAAATGCAGAGCTGTTTGTGGAAACTACCAGCCATACTCATCTGGAGAAAATAGACAATCAGCTAGCTGACAGAATGCCAGATGAATGAAATGGCCTACCAAAAAGTCAGTATCTTCCAGACAGTGAGTGATTTGAGGATTACACTCTGTGGACATAAGTAATCTTAATGAGAACTAAGGATAAAGGTGCCAGATAAGTAGAGACTGCAGTTTAGCTATCTACTGTTGTTATTTGCATTCAGTATAGGTTACACAAAGTCAAAACAATTGGCTAGACTCTTACTTATTGAAAAAAGAGGACCCTGAAATACTCTCCTAAAACCTACAACTAAGAAAAATCAAATGCAATAATAAAACATGCATTAACAATTGTAACAAATGTTGTTCTATTAAAACCTAGATTTAAGACACTGAATCTGTAGGAAAGGGATACAAATGCAGTAAGGGATAAGGAAGGCAATAATGACATATACCTGTTGAGCATTATTAAAAATAGCTTCATGTATTTCATCAACATGCTCATACACTATTGTCCATCAAGGCTCTTGGTGTCTCAGAACTCAAGTTGAAACTAGCCATCCAGTTATTGCTTTCCCTTTTGTTGGCCTTCATTTCACTGACATCTACCCTTATCCCGCAGTAGACAATTCAGTCCCCTTCCTGACCCTTCAGGAGGAGTCAGGAAGGAAAAGGAAAAATCCTTCCATAATTAGACACAGGTGGGCCCTGAATCTCCAGCAAGATAATTATCTTTTCTGGTCTTTATTAGAGGGATTCCAAGTCTCCCTTTAGAAGTGCAAACACTGGGAGGAAGATATCATACATGTGGCTAAGGTTGGGATTTTTTTTGGAATTAGGGTAAAAGGAAATCCTTGCTGCACAGAGAAATTATAGTATCATAGGCATCAGTGCCCATGACATACGGCTGCTTTTCTCTCTCCACTACCGATTAGTGGTAGTCTGCCTGTAGGCTAGGAGATATACTGTTTTGAGCTGCATAGTCACACCATTGTCCCAGCTTCTTTCAGTAACTGAGCTGCTAATTGAACTCAAGTCTTCCAGGTGGCATTCCATCTGCTGATGTCATTGTGCAGGCTCATGTAGATGTCCTTCTAGATGTTGTAGACATATGAGCTAAATTTAATTTTGAAGGGGGGTTTATGGCCTAGGTGGTGGGCTTTTTGCAATATGAAGTTGTTGCACTTTGAGGTACAGTTCATATTACTTTAGATCCCTACTAAAAGCAAATGGTTTCATGTAGTAATGGGTCCTTTAATGCTCTGTATGTCAGGCATAGGTTTTCCCTATGGAAGCATAAAGTTACAATTAAGTCGGGGAGTTGCCATTATCTTCAGCTTTGCAAGACTTGATGCATTGTGTTTTTTCTGTGAGGAAACTTTATACATTCGCCAGTTTCTGCAGATGATGTGCGAGTAGTCAATGAACAAGGTGCAGTATTTTATAACTGTCTGCATAAGAGGTTTACAAAGGATAGCAATTGCTTGCCTGACACTACTATTAACTACAAATATGATCAGACGGCAACTCGATATTCTTGGCTGATGGTAGCAGTAACATAGATATCAGTAAGAAGATCATTTACAAAGGGTCGCCTCTTTTACTATTTTGTCACCTTATAGCAGTTGCCAGTCAATAGTGAGAGGAAATGGTGTCAGCGAGGCTAAGGACAATGCTTCTAGACTACAGTCATCTGTATATTTGGTGAGTCAGACAATAGAATCATTCTGATGTCTAATAAAAAATATCAGCAAGGACTGGCCCCAGAACAACTTCTAGAAGACCTCCACTGTTGATGGTTTGGCAAACATTTTTCATATTATTATCTGTTGTTTATGATCCTATATCCAATTGTGGACTGAGGTTATTATCACAACTGTGTTTACCTTAAAATGTCTGAGTTTGTGAAAGATTCTACATGGTATATTGATGTTAGCTTTACAGATAGATAAAACTTCATCCAAGGCAGCAGTTAAAATCTAAAAGAAAGTAACAATGTCTAACAAGAGCTATCTTTGAGAATAAATAAATACATAAAAAATAAAACTGTATTAGGTCATGAAGAGAAGGTTTCCCATGCCTGCCTGGACAAGTTTCACAATAATTCAGTCTATGACATGGTAAAAGTCTTTAGCAATCCCTTTTTTAATATGGTGACATCTAATCATGAGGTTTTTAGTTAGGCAGTATAAGTAGAACCCTAGACATGTTTATAAGTTTTAAAGGAGGATGCCTATGAAGCAGTTGGCAGGGTAAAACAGACTTGTTCCATCTGACCAGAAGGCATTTCTCGACAAGTAACCCAAAAAGGGACATTGCAGCAGATGACTGGGTCAAGTCAGTCTTTCCAATTTATAAGAGTGGAAATAAATAGAATATTCTCAGGTATAAACCCATTAGCCTGACATTGATAAAAGTTAAATGCTTTGAACTTTTTTAATATATTTTATGAGGAAAAACTTTTTAATCCAAATATGGATTTATAAAAAGATATTCAACCGTAATATGTCAAACTGAGTTGTATGAGAAAATTTCTAATTTAAATAATCAAGGTAAAAGTTGCCTTATAGTATATTTGGATGTTCTAAAGCTGTTAAAATGCATCATGATGAAATAACATTAACATTTTGAGAACTAGGTGTGAATCCATATATCAAAAGAGGGACAACAATTTAGCTGACATCAAGAAAGCAAGCAATGACAATAGAAGACATTAAATAATCTTGGGTGAAAAAAAACTAGATATGGAGTCCCAAAAGGTTTCATTCTGGTTCTCATACTTTTTAACATATTTTTTAATGACTTCCATATCTCTACAAAATATCATCTCAGCAAATATGCAAAGTATTATAAAATAGGGTCAGAAATCAATAAACCTGAGAACTTAGTTGACTCCAGTGCTTATCTTGAACTGACTAAAAAACAATCAGAGGAAATGGGTCTATAATTTAAGAACGGTAAAGGTAAAGTAGTGTTATATGGTTGACATACTGATAGTAAGGTCAGAAAAGGTCAACAGTTCTAGAAGATAATTGACTATAAGACAGGTATAGGTCCTACAACTGGAATTTGAGTAACTTTCAGGAATCATATATTGGATATTAAACAAGGAATGGCAAAACAATGTATTATTTTGTACAAAACTGAATCAAGAAATAAATCTGTCCTAATCATATTTTGGGTGTTAGTAGTTTGGTCTTTCTATTAATATAATTGCATTTTTGTCACATGCCTCTGGGCTCACATTGGGCTATTGAAAAGTATCCAACAAAGATTCATAAAAAGGATAACTGCTGTTAACAACATGGAGTATACACTCAGATCAGATTAAATGGACTAAACTAATTAAGTATTCTCTACAGATGACAAAGAGTTATACTATGTCTAGCACATAAGACATTAAATAATTTCACCATGAAACAGGATCTGGGGTTAAATTTGGAAGAATAGTCCCCTGATAAAAGGTGTGGTGGCCCATAATATATGATTGTTAGAAATAAAACAGTTAAGATAAACTGTTTTATTTTACAGTCTATACTTTGTATCTGGAAAAACCGCTGTGGGTAGTGAGACATGTCAATATACTGTCCACCTTTAGGTACCTTTTGGATGACCTTCTGGAAGATAGAAAGTGTATGCTTGGGCTTTGCTTGAAGTACTAATGATCAGACTGCAGTATAGCTATATCTCAATCTAAGAACATATAATCCTCTGCATTACATTACATAATATCCTATGAGGCTAATCAGTCTGCAATTCTTGGGGGTCTTCTAAATGGCTTCTTTGTAGGCAGTGGCTGCAATAAGATACTTCCAAATGTCAATAACATAAACAGTCATTGCTGCACTACTAGGGATGTGCATGAGGGAGTATGTTAAGTTTTGAATGCACAAAGTATGCTTCCTGGTATGCCATAGGACTGGCATTTCTGACTTAGCCAACAGGCAGAGGTGACCAGTTCAGATGCAGCTTCAGGTGGGACTATGCTGTATGGTGGGAACTCAACATTGTGGCCTGGAATTAATTCAGATCTGTGCACCAATGTATTAACTACAGTAGTATCATTTTGTTTTAGCACATTGTGTACCTCCTCCTTTCCCTTCATTTTAAAATTATGGTTGTAAAATATCTTGTTATTATCACCCATCCTGAATGTAAGTTTCTACCTCGGACAACGTTGACTTCTTTTATTTATTTTTAATGTGTCCTTTATGGATAGCATTTGCTTTAGCTTTGTTGCATTGGGTTTGGTAAATTCTGAAGGCTTTGTACAGTCTTTTGTTTTATAATTTGTTCATCTTAATAATTCAATCATTTAGGTTCACTGCAGAAGTTTCCACTGTATTTAAGTCTTTCAAGCAAAAGGGAACAACATTGCAATGCTAATGAGAATTCATAAATGCATAATGCATACCATTTAGCCTGACATGGGTTGATAGCACAGAGATTGGCAAACCCATATTTTTCATCTTCTAGTCATAGTTATCTTTGAAACTGTTACAAACCTTGACAGGGGTCTTGGTGCATGCAGTGAAACTGATGTGTAAAGAAAGTATCTGCAACTTAGGAGATATATTTCTATGAAGGGGACTGACATACTGTATAACCCTACTGTTTATCTTCATTAAATAAATACCTAGATCCATATCACCCTAACTCCCAAACACATGTGATCTCATGCATACCTACATGTACCAAAAGGCATAAAATAATGATATCAAGCACTGCAGAAAGGCAACTGGGTTTTGTAAGGTATGACTGCAATTATGAACTGTTTCCTTACATTGTATAAAAGACTATAGCAGAACAAATATGCATTTCAATGAAAATCATTAAGACAAATTTGGAAAAGGTAATTATAGCAGGTAAAATATAAGCAAAGTTAGAAAAACATTCCACAGAATGACTATTATACAACACAAAGTTAAGTAATGCAGTATTACACCTTTGTGTGCATTATTGGAATAAAAAAAAGCTTCATAAAGGCCACACAGGTAAGGCACCATGTAAATCAGTGTAAGCCTAAAATGTTTACTGACTGATTATAATAAACATTTCGCATTTATACAAATTCTCATACAGGCTATGCCGCATAAAATTATACTGCAAGTGTTCCTGAATTTAATATCCATTTTTAATTTTTTTTTTCAGGAAATGCACACAGCTGTAACCACTTCATGTGAGCACTTTTTCCATTCTGGTTGTCTTCAGAAGTACCTGGTGCAGTGGTTAATGCTGTTACCTCACAGCAAGCAGTTCTTTAGTTTGATTCTTGGTTGAGGTGCCTTCTGTGCCGAGTCTGCATGTTTTCATTGTGTTCAGGTGGGTTACCTCTGGGTACTTTACTTTCCTCCGACATTCCAAAAACATGCATCTGGAGCATTTCTTCCTGGACTTCTGCTGAAAATAGGGTCTATCAAAGTTGTACATTCCTTGTCAACAAATGTTAAATAAATAAATGATGAGATGAAAATTGTATAACACACATCCAAAAAATCATGGCAGAAAACACAAACCACCTGGCGTCCCCCTTCTGGAGTTTAGATGATTCCAACAAACAGTTAAGGCTACAAGATGTTAACAGTTTCCATTGTGAAGACAAATAATTGGGTCCTTCAATTTCCATTTGCTTACAGTGCAACTCTGAGCAAGTAGTTTAACCTGATAGTGCTAATGGGCCTTAAAACAGTTAATAAAACTACAGCTATTCCTCTTGGTTATGATGAAAGCAAATGATTATTGCACCAAAGGACATGACTGTATAATTCTTAAGTTTCTAGAAAAGCATCAGGAAAAAGGTATATATGTTTCTTTTTTCGCTTGTATGCACTTTCCCCAAAGTTGTGTATAATTTATGCCTAGCAGACTAGATTCATACTAACAAAGCTATTGTTTTCCATCTTAAGTAAGTTAGTTAGCAAAGTAAATTTGTTGCCAGTTGAATGTTTAAAGTAAACAGAATGCATGGCTTCCTAAACAGATTATGCAAATTGACAGATGCATCAGCTTGCTGATTTGTTAAGATATTTGTTCCACACTGTGTTGAGAGTTTATGTGAAATGAGATAAAACAAATTAGCACAAATAAACTCAATGCCTAGCAATAAGTGCCCATTTGTAGATAGATAATCATTTTATAGCAATTAAAACTTGACGTTCAAAACTCTATCCAGTTTGCAGCTCAGACAGTAAAGCAAAGAAATGCATTAGCACATTTTGTCATTTTTGTCAGCACAAATGGTAGAAAACTTCATAATTTTGAACAGTTTGGAATATATATATATATATATATATATATATATATATATATATATATATATACATACACACATACACACACACACACACATATATATATATATATATATATATATATATACATAAAATGTTGATGCTACTGGGGCTAGATGTGTTCATAGAAAACATTGCCAAGTAAGATAAATCTTTATTGCAGTTTATATTCACTTGTATAGTTTTGAAGGCCACAGCCACCTTAGCATAATAAGTAATTTAAATGGGGATTACATTATTTATTTTATTCCTATTGACTGACTAAGATAAGTTAAGCATAACTGCCTTAATCTGATTGAGATGAAAGTTACCCAAGTTATTGACCTGTTTAGGTATTCAGTATGGAAGCTGAGGATACAGTTAGGAGTATATTTAACTAGATATAAATCATTCTTAATTAGGTAGATTTACTGCTGAACCATTCTTACAGGTGCAACATAAATATTGTCATCCGGTGTTTCATGACATCATAACTTACCTTAAATGTTAGAAATAGTTGCTTCATGGGTATAATATGACTGCAGATGCATTGAAGCATACTTTACAAGAAGCAAAAGTAATGCCAGCATTGTGCTAATGTGTGATGAAATCTCTAGTTAGGCAGACAAATCAAAAACAATGTATTCTTTCTAGCAAGACACTGGCCAGAAGACATGAACATTCCATCACATTACCTATTCCAAAACAACCACTTATAGCAAAGCATTGAAATTAATTAAAGTGCTAGCACACTATAACAGCTGGGGAACTATGTGCAGCTGCATAAATCTTTGATCCCTCACAGTGTCCATGTAAGGAGAAAGAAATTCTGGTTAACAATACCATTCTCTGTTTCAGCCAGAAGCTAAAATATAAAAAAGTAAAATGCTTCTCTGCGCGCATGAATCGTTCTGCATGTAAATATGATAATGGTAGAAGAGAAGTTATCATCTGCTTCATCCACTGCAGACAAAAGGAATCATACTAAGTTCTACATATGGCTCCTGCAGAAACAACTCACTAACTAGATGATTATTAATAAGTAACAACTGGGCAGTGATCCAGTGCTGGCCATGTGCAGCTTGTGTACAGCAGATGCAAGTCCACACGTCCCCAAAAGTTATCTTATCTCACTGTAGAAGAAAGCCTACCTATTTCTGGGCGTACTGTCTGGTGGGGCAATCCAACCCCATATAGATGACAGTGTGAGACAGTCCTAACTGCTTATCTCACATACTAACCTACTTTCTCACTGTCGTGTACGTTATAAAGAAGGAACTGCAGATAGTTCCTATCAACATCAGCAGAATGCCATGCAGTTATGCAACACTGCTTTGGGGTTCATACAGCCCCCACGAACAATAAGGTCCATTGACTGCAACTATAATGTAAAAATGTCATACTGCATTCTGGACAAGATTGCTATATCAGTCTCAATGGCTAGTATTCAGTTTTAAATGTATCAACATAATTTTATATGGACAAATTCAGTTTTGAATTCTTACAAAACCGTATCTACACTCATGTCTCCCTTTGTACAGTGGTAAAGGTATAATTCTGTACAATTATTATGTATCAGTCCAGTCTTTTAATAACATTATCTTATGAAAGCTTTAACCTTAAACTAGGAACTATGAGTTGGCTGATTCCTATTTTTGAATATTTTAAAAATCATTTAATCACTCATTTTGTCACCTCACTAATTCACCATTTCTTAATCTCCCAGTATTAACAGCATTTACAGCATCATACATCCAACATGGAATATGTATCAGTAACCTCCTTCCATCCTACATCATCTTAAAAACTTCCACTGCCCATCTCAGCTCATTGCTACAATTTCAGTGTTTCCTTACAACTTTTTCCCAAAACCTCAGCCTGCCAGTAAGCATGTCTTTCCTTTTGTCTTAAGGCTACATAATGGTAAAACCACAAACTTGCTTTGCTACTGTTCACTCCAAAGTACTTAATCTTTTCCCAGGTCTGCTCATTAATCAAATCTTATACTGCTAAGCACTCACACCACATGCATTATCGCGCATGATAGCAAGGGAGTATTTTACCTGTGTTATGTTCATATGTTTGGTGTGAGTAACATACTGTGTATGTGTTATTCAAGGAGAAGTTGTACTAAAGGTTAGGTATTGGTAGCGTGTTATGTGTATGGCTGAAGTTGGAAAGTTCATCTCAGCAAGGACCAGTGTGATGTTTCTATCCCTGAAAACTAACTATATAACCCAACAGAAACAAAGAAAGAAATGCTGGTGGATTTTCTTACATGAAGTAAAAAAATAAAAGTCACCCTATTATTCAGATCAGTGAGTGCTTAACCATAGGTAGTGCATGCAAGTCTGTGATCATGCTCCAGAAAGTAGAAAAAGAAATGCTTGATGCATTGTTCTGATGTCCCTGTTTAGATCAGGTCTTCTGAAGTGGATTAGGAGCAAATAGTGCCAACCAGAAAAGAACGGCAGCAGTAGTTACAATATAGGGAAAAGCTGTTAGACCTTTCCTTTTATTTCACATATAGGAACTGTTTTACCATTCTCTCACATTGTTTTCACGCAACTGTTACTATATAAAAAAGATAAGATTCCATGTACTACATAGCATTATGACTGAATCTCAATGATCATCACATTTAGCATGTGATCTCAACAAGGATGCCAAGATTCACCACTCAAGCTTTGTTCAGAAGATGAACTTCATGGCATCCATGTCTCAATCCCATAATAACCCATTCATGATTGAAGCCCTAATTATACTCTTCTATGTTGGGTGTGACCAAAAAAGACAAAGTACAAAAACGGATGCCTTGCTGAACACTGTAGTGGTTGCTAGTACCTCTAATGCCCAACAGTCACTTACAGAAGAACTAGTAGGAATACTAGCTGGTGAAATTATTACCTCCTGACAGAGTGTGTCGTTGTGTGTGGGAGCCAGAGTCTGGGTACTAGGCATTTTTAACAAAAATATGCACAATGCTTTGATTAATAATAAACTTTATGCTGATAAATAGTTCAACAATGGACAAACACGATGCAACCTATACTTGTTCTAATTCAAAGGAAAACTGCATCTCCTTTATAGCTGACCATATTCCATGGTTATTTTTTTTCTCCTTAAAACATCATATAGTATTTCCTTTGTGCTCAGAAATCCTCCAGTGCATTGTTCTATTTTTTTTTCATTTCCACATTTCACTGCCACAGATGAACGTGCCATCATGTTTTTCTATTCAAATCTCACACAAAGAAACTAATTTGTGTCAGCCTGACTGATATTGACAACAGAGAGATGATTCAGTTTTAATTTTTGGTCACTGCCTACAGCTTTGCACCCAGTGACTATCCACTGCTGAAGGTAATGGTGTGTTGTAAATAGTTAAATTGAAGCTTTTATTTATTTTTGAAGAGCCCTTATTGATTTACAGGGAAGACCTATGCTTCAACACTACAAAATAAACTGGTAAATGTTCATTTAGGCCACCAAAGTGTTTCTTTAATTCATTTAACTACAAAATTAAGTTCCACTGTCACAAATTGTAGGTAGCCACAATTTGCCTTGACAGGGGAATTGCTGTGTGCTATTCAGCCCCTGTATTTGAAGAGCAAGAATTGTCTCTGCATTATCTTTATCATGCAGAGTACATTCAAGATGGGTATAGAGGTCTCCAAGGGTATGACCTCTTTCTCTAGGATTTCTGGTTTTCAGGAGCAGTTCATCTAGATGCAGCCAAGGTCTCCATTCTGGGAATATGAGGGTGACATGTTTTTTATTTGCAGATCAAGTTCTCCGATTAACCCTGAGGAACTATGATCTCAAACATGCACTAAAGCAATTCACTTCTGAGTGTGCAGTGGCTAGAATGGAAATCCACTGAGACTGTAGTTTTATCCAAGAGAAAAGTGAGTTTCCCTTTGCAGGTGAAAGGTATAGCAGCATACTTGGACAGAAAAGTTTTGGTACGATAGAAGGTATAAGGAGATCAACCATTTGATGGGTGCTATGATGGCAGAATTGAAGGAATCAAAGCAGGACAAAAAGCACAAGCTTAGCCATAGTATGAAGCTTACAATTTACCCCTCAATCAGTGTATTTATCATCACCAATGATCATGAGCTTTGAGAAATAACCAAGAGGAAGACATTAGGGAAACATAAAGCAGAAATTTGTTTCCTTCTTGGGGTACCATGGTTCACTCTCTCTCACAGTATAAGATGTTTGGCAAGCCTGAAGAATCCTAGAATACAATTGCTGATCCCTCATGTTGAGAGAAGCTAGTCGACATTACTTGGGAACCATTTTGTGGATGCCTCCAGGACAGTTCCCATAAGAGAAAAAAACACCCTTAACCAACATTAACAATCTTTAGCATTAACAAACAATAGTCAACAAACAATAATAAAGATAGAAGGGACAGATATACCTCACAAGGGATACTGCTGCTCTGCAACAAACTCCCCATCCACATAAAACAAATTTCATCCCTGCCCAGATTAAAGTTCAGCTTGGATCTATGGATGGGAAACTGAACATTTACCTCAGGACTGACCCCTGTACTACTAATGGAGAGATTAAGCTCCTAAATGCTTTATACCATGCATATGTCCCCTCAAATTATTTATGGTATGATCCCAGTTATTCCCATAAGTGGTCATCTATAATTATCAACGAAGGAATGGGTAAGACCAATCTCTAATCAAATGGTACAGGTTAATTTGTGCACAAAAAGGGAAACTGACTAGGCTTAAAATGGCCCTCAAGAGATGCTAACCTAGTACTTGCCTATGAATTTGTGAACCTGTGAGAAGGACCCTGGGCTAATCTAGGATACATTGAAGGATTGTATCACTCAACTCACCTGGTAATACCTAACTTTACAGCACAATAAGCTGCAGATTGTTGCTTGAGGTAAGAAAGCCCAGTCTGCTCTGTTTAGTTTGTTAGCACTGTCACTTTCACTAGAGAAGTAGTTTAGAAAATGGGTGGATAGAGGAATGGGTGGATGGATAAGTGGATGGATGGATGGATGGATAGATAGATGAATGGATGGACAGATGACTCTTAGCAGTGGTGGTTGTTAGCATCAAATGAAAATGTACTGCTGGCAACTTTTCCACCTGCCTAGGGTATGGAGGAAAGAAGAAAGAGGGTCTAGAATATTACCAAGAACTTTATCTTTGAGCACTCATCAAAATCCTGCTATCCAACCATTTGTAGTGAAGAAAATGACCATATATAGGTTTAGAACTTGCAGTGTGCAGAGGTTAGAATAACTGAATTAAAATGGAAGCCCTGACATTGTTTTCATTCAGAATCTTAAAAGACACAAAATCACAGCAGTATCACTGTAACTAAATGGGGGGACATGGGGCATGCTTATAATGTCTAAGCTGGGAACAAAGGATGGCAACTCCATTCTTAAATGAGGACAAAGAGACTGTATTACAAAATCATGTCTGTATGGCACTAACCATTGTGTCCATTTTATGGTATGAGAACTTATATTTAATATATATATATATATATATATATATATATATATATATATATATATATATATATATATATATATATAATATACACACACACACACACACACACACACACACACACACACACACACACACACACACACACACACACACACATATAAAAACTACTTATGTACCAGCCCCTTCGTTCAATGCTTTCTGGAATTCATAAATTCCAATGCCCTGGATCAGCTTATCCACACCCCCACCAGGCCAACAATATCCTAGACCTAGTCATTACCAACATGAGTGATCTGTGTTCCACACCTGAAATCAACTCCTCATTGGTCAGATCTGACCATAAGCTAATCACCCTAGATATCCGCATCCCGGACCCACCCACCATTAAGGAAACCACAATAAAAAATTTCTCCAAAACCAACTTCATGCTTCTTAAGACAGAAGTGGTGAACTTCATGACACCTATGCAGATGGGCAATACAGTTACGACTGCTGAATCCTACACAAATGCACTCTATAAGCACTTACACAAGTGCATGGATCAGCTATCCCAAACAGAACCAAGACGCTATCCTCCAAAAAAAGGAAGTCAATCTGGTGGTCCCCTGCCATAAACAAACTCTACAACAGAAGGAAGAAACTGTTGCAAAAGAGAGTAAAATCCCATGAGTGGTGGAGCTCCCTAGTCAGCCTCAGTAAGAAGCTGAGATCCCTTATAGGATCCTCCAAAGCTTGCTATGAAAACAAAATCGCCACTGATTCTAAGGGCAACCACAAAGCATTATATAGCTATGTCAAGAATCTCAATGGCAACACTCAGATCTGCTCCGAGTTACAGCACAACGGAATGAAAATTACAGGACCAACTGACATTGCCGACATCCTGGCAGATAGGTTTAGGGCTAACTTTACCCCTCTCTCACCCCCTAAAGGGCCCATATCTCTACAGGAAGAATACAGAGCCACTGTAATCACATCTATGCAGGTAAAAGCTGCACTCTCTAAACCCAGTAACACAGCATCCATGGGACCGGACAACATCCCAGGCTGCGTTTTACATGAACTTCAGAATGAACTGGCTCCCCACCTAAGCACCATGTTCAGTCATAGTCTCATGTCAGGCTTTGTGCCCACTGAATGGCGCACAACAACAGTTATCCCACTCCAAAAAGGGGGAGCCACCACTGATTCTGGGAACTATCTCCCTATTAGACTGATGAGCCTGGTCTGCAAGGCCATGGAACGTATCATCATGGAACTCATAAACAAAGACATTGGTAACCTCCAAACTCTGGACCCCACCCAGTTAAGGTTTGTGAAAGGCAGATCATGTCTTCTGAACCTGATTGACTTCTTTGAGGCAGTCACCAAAGCCGTAGACGAGGGTAAGGTGGTTCACACAGCCTATCTTGACATCGCCAAGGCTTTCAACACCATCCCCCATTCTGGTATTATATCTAAACTCACTAAACTAGGTATAAATCTTTACTTCAAAAGATGGGTTACCAACTGGCTCATGGACAGAACCCACACTGTAAAAGCTGCAGACTCCAAATCTGACTTCAAACCAGTGACAAGTGGATTACCACAGGGTTTAGTCCTGGGACCTCTCCTGTTTGATATCTAATTCTCTGAAGTACAGGCTAACACAGAAGGGCTCTGGGTAATGAAGTTTGCAGATAACTGCAAACTAGGAGCCATAGTTGAGTCCCCAAATGATGTGGTCATCCTACAGAAGGGCCTCACTGAGACCGATGCCTGGTGTCAGAGGCATGGCCTCAAGCTCAGAACCAAAAAGTGCATTGTCATCCCCTTTGGTAAAAACTTTGTACCCATGAACTACCACATAAACGGCAGTCTACTTAACGGTGAATGTGTGATAAGAGACCCTGGGACCCAGGTGGACAGTAGTCTCTCCTTTGATAATCACATTGCCACAGTAGTCAGGAAATCCTTCTATGTGGCACACTTCATCACAAAAGGGTTTTCATCCAGGAAAAAAGAGGGCATTGTTTCCCGCTACTCGGCCCTTATTAGACCCATTATAGAGTACAATGCCCCTTTTGGAATGTACCTCACAATACATCTGCAGCAGCTGGAAAGGCCACAGAAGTACCTCACAAAGAGGATTACTGGCCTCAAACAGATGCCCTACACTGACCATCTCAAAAAACTCCAGCTTTACTCTGTAGCATATCGCCTACTCCAAGGAGATCTCTGCCTAACATATAAAGCTATGTTAAACCCAGAACTGTTGGACATGCTACACCTAAAGAAATCCCAATCCCTCTGAGCTACATGTTCTAGGGACTTAAACCTTGTCAACACAATAAACAGGACATGCTGGAGGGATAGCTTCCTGTCCCAGAGACATCCTATACTCTCGAACAAGCTACTCATCTATGTCAAGCAAAGTTCCTAATTAGCACTCTTCAAGAAAAATCTTGATGAGTGGATGGGAAATGGGAAATACACCCCGGTGATCACTTCTGTGGCTCTGCTTGACAGGAGCACAGGAAATTCATTTTCTTGGGTGGCGTAAGCCAGGGAACCTTGTTGACTAGGTTTACTTAGGCCCTTGGGCTGATAGCCTAGTACCTATCTATGAACCTATGAACGTGTGTGTGTGTGTGTGTGTGTGGGGGCATGCATGTGTATAAAGCTTATAGCAATTATGAATCATTGTTTCATAGTAACATTAAGATATCAGGATATGATAAACGTATATTTTTCAGTTTTATGGTAGAGTTTTCCTTTAAGTAGATAATAAAAGTAATACAAAACTTCTAGTCTTGTTACTTTTATTAATCCTGTCCATTTCTGTTGCCTGACACTTACATACATTTTGGACAATTTAGTGGATTTCATCTTCCTGAATAAAAATAAAATTGACAATGATTCCAATAATAATATAATTATAATGATAACAATAACAACATTAATACTATATATTTCCTTTAATAGTATGCTTTTCATCTTTATTTCTCTCTTAGATGTGATATTAGCTGTATATTGATTAATTTATTTAACTTATTTGCTAGGTAAACCCACTAGGCAAAACCATTTGATTTTTCTTGAATCTCTGGAACATTGTCCAGTTAAACAACATGTTTAATGTCATACAGTTGGCAAAAAGAGAGAGGAATCAGATGGAGGATGTCAAGATGACACAACAGTAAAACTCATCAGTAGCTTATTACCAGGAAAGTCCGACTTGGAACATAACCAATTTTCAGTGCAGGCCCAGGGAGAAACATGGGAGGAAACTGGAGCACCCAGAGGAAATGTACACGAAGGCAGGGAGGCCATACAAACTCTGCACAAAAGGCACTCCAGCCAAGAATCAAACCAGAGAACCTCTTGCTGTGAAGCAATAATGCTACTGCTGCACCACTGTGCCATCCACATTTGTTTGCTGTCCACACTAAATAGCTACAGACTTGTCTGAATTTCTCCAGTTTATTTTAAAAACTCATACTGATAAATGCAAATCCTCTGGACCATTATTTTCTAGAGAAACAGCAATGTGGTATAAAGATATTTTAAAATGTATAAAGAAACAGGGGCCATATTTATTATTTGTGAGATAAGTGGCTGTCAAGCTAACTACTGATAGAGAATAACAACTGACAGAGAACAGATTGTTCTTGTGGAAGACTTAGAAGCTGTAATAGGTCATTATTCTGACATAAATATATGCCTGTAATTAGTGCACACAGTAGATTACTATATGAAATGATCTTAATCAGTTCTGTATTTTCATTTTACCTGATGAAGAAGCAATAGAAAAATGTAACATATACAACTTTAATTAACAGCCAGGAAACAAAGAAAAACAAAACAAACAAACAAAAAAAAAAACAACTACACACACAGACAGACAGACAGATGATTTGCAGTTAACTACAGATTATTATATTTATTTGTGATAAGAATATAAACATGAATGAAAATTAGCTAGGAATGTTAAATGTATCACTATATGTCATAGTAGACAAGGAAAAAAAATACCCCAAAAGATATGAAGAATTTTATAATAAAGTGGACGCGAGTAATCCATCATTAAGGTATGACAAGCCAGTATAATTTTCTTTGAAATTCTGTGATGTCTGTGATGAGAACCATCTCCACTGTTGCAGAAGTTTTATCTGAATGCAAGAACATTTAGCCATTGGGCACAAAAGAAATCAGTAGCAGTCGCAGGATGCTTTCCCATCTAGCACTGGAGCTATAAATGTAAAGTCAGTCTTTTACATTTAAATTGAAAAGTTACTGAAAATCAGCAATCTGTGAAAAAATGGACTACTCAGATGACAGTATGAAGCATGATTTTTTTTTCTTTTTGTCATCACTACCAGTATAAAGCTCTTGGCTTGGTGAACTGAATATCAGCAAATGACTCCTTGCAGAGGCTTAATGCTGATAAATTCACAAATGGTTACTTTGTTCTGTTATAGGAGTAAAGGCACAAAATAAGTTTGTCATGCAAGTATCATTACTGATTGAATCCTCGGCACAGGGTTGATGACATGCCTGAGAAAAAAGGTGAATAAAATGCCAATATTTTTGGAAGATTAAATATTCCATATGTATGCTTGTTGTTAATATAATTGAACTGAATAATAAACTAGCTATTAAAACAGAGAAAACAGCCTTGTATGTTTAATGATGCACACTATATAGGATTGTTCGTTATCATAAATATATTATTAGAGACAGTTTCATTTTAAGGTCAGTTATTTAGAGCAGTTTCCCAACAAAGCTTGCAAGTAATTATGTATTACATTGATAAGAAACAAATTAGGACTCTCAAGTGGGAAAAATGCAATCGTCTTTACAAGTAAAAGAAAACACATTCTTATTTATTTCCTGATAAGATATTCAGAATACTTGTTCATTGACTTGTTGAAATAACAGTTTGCTATAAGTGCAGGTACCTTAATGTTACACTAGCAGTCATCACAATTTCATACTGTAGTCAATATTTTTCTTCGGGTAGTCCTTTTCTACTTTTTCTTATTGTTAGTTTGGAAGAAATATGAGGTGTGTGTGTGTGTGTGTGTGTGTGTGTGTGTGTGTGTGTGTGTGTGTGTGTGTGTGTGTGTGTGTGTGTGTCTGGAAGCGTAGGATAAGAATACATTAGTTATATGGCAGATGAGGTGGAAACAACAACAGGTATAATGAGTAAAATTGTTAAGATCACTGTTAAATCAAAATAGTGGAAATGAGGATGTTGAATACATATATACGTTTACCACTTTGTGTGGAGCTAGGTAATGCTAGCTTTCTGATGTGCTGCTTTGTTGAAAGGAATGAAGTATGAATTAACACCTCAGGTTTCTCCTGAAAAGAGACCATTGACCAAGTCGGACTGACCCAGTCATAAAAAAGTAAATAAAATGAAGACAATACGTCTTACAGTCATGTGGAGATTTCAATATCTCTTTTTTTAGTTTTAGAGAGCTTTGACCTTGAACATTCTATGATGATGAATTTACTGAGAAATTTATGGAAGGGAGATTCTTAACAATTGAACGTTAGGTGCATGGTGGTCAATGTTTGCCCACTCCTGAGCACCACACTGGATAACCAGTTGCTCATAGTGGAATAGCAGGTAGTAAAAGGTAGTAAACAGCAACTATGCATTGTAGAATTTTGGTCCTTTGTAGTCAAGGATATCTTATATTTCCAGTGGAAGTTTGATGGTCAAAGCTTAAAAAGATGGACACTGGCAAAATGAAAATGAAAGAAGAGTTTAGTTGAATGGCATAGGTGAACAGACTGAGGGAAAATTTCACTGACACAGTTTGGAGAGCAATAAGAAGGAAGAAAGAAAAAGAAAGGAAAAAAATGATTCTCAAAAAAGGTTGTTAAAACAGTGACAAGGATGAGACAGTTCACTGTAACAGGACTATGGAAGGATGACAGGAGGTGGGCTAGCCATCCAAGAAGTAGGAAAGGGGGTATGTAATTATGCAATCATTTATACAGTGGACACAATGGAGAGCAATACAATAAGGAATAATGTGATACAACATATTGGTATCTCAATGAGATTAAGAGGAGAAAAATAGGTATAATTTTAATGGAAGTTAAACTCAGAAGAAGTACATGATAATGATCTCTGAAAAGGTTGATGAATTTACTTATGTATTTGCCAAACAAATGAAAGAAATGGGGCCTGCCATGGATTGTCCATGTAAGACTGGAAGTAGAGAGCTTTATAGACATGAGGAATGGTTCTAGAATTCTTAGATGTTTAAGACCAAGGGTCAGAAATGTAATTCCTCTTTTACTGGGAGAAGTATACAGGAATACAATTGTGCCCACCTTTTTTTTAATTTTTTTTTAATTTTTTTTTTTTTTTAAGAAAAATGGAACCAGAAAGCTGACTTCAGTGGTTATATCCATGAGTGGGATACAAGTCATATTAGTGCTTATGTGCAAGTGTATGCAAGTATGTATGCATGCCATCACGTTAAGGTGCACGTGCATGAGTGTCTGAAAGTGTGTGCGTGTGTGTGTGTGTGTGTGTGTGTGTGTGTGTGTGTGTGTGTGTGTGTGCGTGTGTGTGGGTGTGTGTGTGTATTCTTGTGCATCGGTCTCTGCAGAATACATATCTGTCAACAATGCCTAATTTTGCTGAATGTACCTAATATTTTCACATATTCTTGACCTCCAAAAAAGTTTTGATTTTCTTGTAAATCAGTGGTGATTGCAAAGGAGTCAATAATACCAAACATTAGAGTCTCGTACTTCTCATTGATCAGAACATGCATGCTGCTGCAAAATCCGGGTCTATATCATATGACTGAATTGCACAAATTGTGAACGCTCATAATATTGAACGTACTGGACCTCGAACTTCCTATTGTGGAGGGCTGAGCCTCCCACATCCCCCGCTAAATATATATTTCAACTCTGAGATCACGCTACATTGAGGAAAGGGCAAATATCCCATTCTTCACTGTACCGCAATCTCAGAAAAAGCACTTTGAGGTCCGGTACGTTCGATATTATGAGCGTTCACAATTTGTGTGATTCGCTCATATGATATAGACCCGTAAAATCCATGGTTTGATTAACCTTTTAAGTGAAATAGAGTAATATTTAATTTTTTCCAGATTCTGTCCCTACAATATTTTGGTTCAGAATTTTTAAGCAAAAGGGCTAAGAGCTAAGCATGGATCAGTACCTCACAACTGTCCCTAATTTTGCAGAATGTCTCAGATTTTGCCTCATATTTTTTGCCTTCCCCCTGCTTTTCTAGTAAATGATTAAGACATAGTTTGATACTTATTGTTCAGAAAATGCATTTTGGTGCAAGTCATATTCATCTTCTGTTAACTTTTTTTTTTATTTAGGAAGAGAGAAAAAGAATGGAATAAATTAATAGAAAAATAGGTATAATTTTAATGGAAGTTAAAGTGAGAAAAATAAGTATATGATAATGATCTTTGAAAAGGTTGATGAATTTACTTATATTTATTTATTTATTTATTTATTTATTTATTTATATTCATTGACATTTATTAACCAGGTTAGGCCAGCTGGGCTAGTAGCCCATTTTAGTTGAGACCTGAGTAAAAGAGCTCCAATTACAAAAACAATTTACAGTATAATACAAATTCACACTCCAAGATAATGCAATTACCAATACAGGTAAAAAAGATAAAAGTAGAGAGAAACATACAGAATAAAAATGAACAAATAGCATTGAACATAAATAGCAAAGTCTGCAGCAACATTTGAGTTATCAGTATTTAGAGATTGCAATTACTGCATAAATACCAGTAGGTTACAAAGTGAAAAAGGTTGACAAAGTTTGAGCTCTACATAACCTCAGCAAAAAACTAGTCAATAAAGATAAAAATTCCTTCTACAACTCACTACAATCTGACTGAATATCTAACCCACAAAAATTCTGGGCCGTCCTTAACAATTTCCTCCACCCAGGCAATGCATCCACCCCTTCCCCATTTCTTAAAAATACCCCACTAGAAACTGCTAAAATCATCAATAATTACTTCATTGATACCATCCAAAAACTGACACAGACAAATCTCAACTCTAACCCCATCCCAAACACCCCCACTCCAACAAACAACACCCTGTTCTTCCTAAAACCCATCCCCACAGCCTATGCTAAATCACTCCTGCTTAAGCTGAAACGTTGTTCTCTCTCTGCAGATCACCTACCACCTGTCTTTTTCAAAATCGCTGCAGATTCCATTGCCTACCCTGTATCCCTGCTCATAAATAGATCCATCCAAGAAGCCACCATCCCTGTCATTTGGAAAGCCTTTTACACTATCCCACTGCATAAAGGTGGAAATTACACTGACCCATCAAACTACAGACCCATAGTCATACTTTCCCCTCTATCAAAAATACTTGAAAAGTGCATCCATATTCAACTACTTAATTTCCTCCTTTAGGAAAACCTACTCATATACAATATGGTTTCAGACCAAACCACAGTACTTCTGCTGCACTGTTGGACACTACACATGCAGAAGCCGAGGCCAGAGACAAAAACAAACATGTAGCCTCTCTTTTCCTCGACCTCTCCAAAGCTTTCAATAGTGTATCCCTCCCCTTACTCCTCTCGAAACTCAATGATCTTAATCTCTCCTCTACTTCTCTAAACTGGTTTACCAGCTATCTTTCCAACAGGCAGCAATTTGTCAGATGGCCCTCTTACTGCTCCTCCTTTCTTCCCATAACATGTGGTGTCACCAAGGATCCATCCTAGGCCCCCTTTTGTTTAATATATTCACAAACTATCTCCATACCTCCTGTAAACAGTCCACTGCCTTTCAGTATGCCGATGATTCTACACTTATCTCCATCTCTGACAACTTATTTGACCTCCACTCACACACCCAAAACTCCTTCCTATCTATTGAAATATGGCTCACCAAAAATCAGCTTATCTTAAAACTCCCCCCAAAAAACTAAACTATTACTATTCTTTCCTCATTCTCACTATCAGCACAAATCCTCCTTTGTCATTACATCCCATGACAAGACCGCCATCCTAGCAGAACCCCACACAAAGCTCCTAGGTACAATTATTGCTGATGAACTTAAATTTAATCTCCTTATTTAGTAAAATATATATAAAAAAACACCAAAACTAGGTCTACTTTACCAAAATAAGAAATTTCTTATCTCAGAAGCTAGACTCTTCATACCTCAATCTCTCCTCCTTTCCTCCCTTCTTTGTGCAGCCCCTATTCTTACCTCCATTCACTCTACACATTTCAAACTCCAACAAACCTACCTTAAAGCAGCTAGATTTCCACTAACTCCCCTCACAACTCGCACCACTGCCTAGCACTCAACTCTCTTAAATGGCTAGAATTTCCACAACAACAACAATTGTCTCAATTTCAAATCATGCACTCCGTACTCTTCAAACCTACTTACTGCCCCTCTCTCTCCTCCATTTTTTGTCCTTATTGATTTATTTCTTGGCAAGATTCCACAGTTCTCTGTAATTTTGAATTAGGAGTAGTTCTTTTGTTTTGACCCAGGCTTTCCAGGCACTGTCTCTTTTATGCATTATAGATTAAGTATTCTTAGACAGCCAGGGCATAGTTAGATTTGATTCTAATTCTCCTACAGGGGGAAAGGGAGTTCAGGGTTTCCAAGAAGATGCTGTTAAGTTTACTCACTGGGTCATTGAGAGGGATTTACCTGAGGATGGACTGGTCAATATTAGACAGTATGGAGTTGAATTGGGAAATATTGAAGTTGGAGAGTTTACGACAATGTCTGTAAAGATGTAATTTGGGTAGCTGGGTAGAGTGGCTTAGAATGGAAATAGGAAAACAGTCACTTAAGCAGTCTGGTAGAGTAGATGGATTATGGTAGAGGTTAGGGGTGTTAATGAGGATCCAGTCAATAGTGGAGCTGGAGGAAGAGGTTTTGTGCAAGCGGGTGGGGGAGGTTATCAGCTGATGGAATCCCTGTAAGTTTATGCTAAATTGTGGTGAGTCAGTAGTAGTAAGATTGGACCAGTCAATGTTAACATCACCAAGGATGAGGGCTTCATAATGAATGTTGTGGGAAAATCAGGATAGGATATTTTCCAGGGTTGGACTATTATTTCCAGGGAGATATAAATGGAAGTGATTGCAAATTTCTTGTGTAAGTTAAGGTAGTGGTTTAGGATTATATTTACCAAACAAATTAAATAAATTGTGCCAGCCATGGACTGTCCATGTAAGAGTTGAAGTAGAGAGCTGGAAAGACATGAGGAATAGTTCTAGAATTCTTAGATGTTTAAGAACAAGGGTCAGAAATGTAATTCCTGGGGGCCGGAGCCTGAATGGCTAACTGAAAGCAATATTTTAGAGCTCCATATAACTAGTTAAATAAGTCAGGAAAAATATTCTTTTTTTTATTCAGAGTATAAAATCTTATAGATAAAGGGCCAACTTACATAATTAGAAGCTTTGGTGAAGTTTTACAAATAATTTCCTGTCAAAACGTTTGGAGATATGTTCACTTGTTAAAAAGGGCAATTCAAGGAATTCTCACCAGGATGCTGCCTTAAAGAATGAACTACAACAGATGGCATCTACCCTGCAGGAGTTGTCTTTGAAGATGGATGATTTTAAAGATAATCTAGAAAATCTTAAAACAAGCAGTGAAAAATAGCCTGACACCCTCAAGGAAATGCTACAACAACAAGGATAACAGGAATAGAGGTTTCTCTAAATGACTTAGAAAGCAGACTTAAGGAAGATGAAACACAGAAAGAACTATTTCTTAAACAAAGCACTTGGTTGGTTAATAAAGTAGATGACTTGGAAAATAGGGAGAGGAGAAATAACATCAGGATTTTCGGATTACCTGAAAACACAGAAGGTGAGGATATTATTTCCTTTTTATCAAGCTGGATCCCTGAATTTTTAAATTTAAAAGAAGGACTTTCCTTTGGCATTGAAAGGGCACACAGAGCTCTTGGGAAACCTGACACTAACTCAAACTCTCATCCTAGGTCAATAATTATCAAATTTCTTTCATACTTGGACAAGGAACTGATTTTAAGCTTTGCTTGGAGGAAGGCACCTCTAAAATATAAACAGAGCCTGATAAGATTTGATAATGACTATTCATCTAGAATAATGGAACAAAGGAAAAAAGTGTGGCCAATAATAAAGTTTCTGAAACAAAATAACATCAAGGCACAACTTGCATATCCATCTAAGATAAGAATACTGTATGCCAATGAGATGAGGACTTTTATTGACTCAGAGGATGCCTCTTCATTTATTAAAACTAATAATGTGATTACTTTACCAGAAGATATGGATGGGATGTCACCTTCTCTCAAGAGAACAAAAGAAACAAATGACTGGACAGATGTCAAAAAGAAGAAGTAAAAGACTGATGCTGTTACAGCCAAATATCTCAAAGCATCTACTATGATATGAATTGTTTTAACATTACTTAAAGGACCAATTTTACTGCTTGGAATTTTAAAACAAAGGTAACTAACTACTGGAATCTGTATCTATATTTTTTGAAAATAGATGACACATTAGCGATTAAGCATATATTAGCGCACAAATTGTTAATTAGAAATAATAAGAAAAGTATAAACAGCATAAAAATTTGGGAACAAATCTTTAATATTATTTTGGCGTAGCGGTTCCTATCCACTTTCCGTCAGGACATTCTGTATGTGTACCAACACATTCTTGGATTAGATAGAAAATGTAGAAATAATACAAATTATTGGCTTGAGTTGGTTTATAATTGTCTATTGTAGATGCTTTTATGTTTAATTTTTTGTGATTTTAATTTCCTGTACTTGGTTAAAATGATATTTATTCTTAATGTATTATAGGGAAATTCAAAATGGAACTAAAACATTGGAAGCAATATTGTACATAATGTAAATAGTGTGTGAAATGTATAATGGTTTGGCAAAACAATAAAAATGATTATTGAGAGAAAATAGATGACACATGAGAGGTTTCACATGACCTCAGGTATGTAAAACAGGGTACTTTTCTTTCACAGAAGGAGGGTTATATAGCACATAAAATATTTATACTGTAAATCAGCATGCATAGTATATGTGTATTTTCTCTTAATTTTCTCTTTTCTTTCTCTCTCTTCCCTCTTTTCTCATTATTTATTTTAACTGAATCTTGTCTCCTTTTCTAAATTCTCTCCTATATACTATACTAATATAGTCTGTATATATTTAATAACTCACTATCTATACATAGATAAATAATAGTCTAAATAATCTAGTTTTAAGGTAGATTAATTGGAATAGTGAACTTAATTAATTGTTATTACAATATTTATTAGATTAATGATAGTCACTGTTATCCTTATTGGGATTGAGGACATGTTCGTGATTAACTCTGAAATGTTCCATTCATGTACATATGTCTTTGAATTATTTCCTTTTAGTATTAACAAATATATATATATATATAAAAGGAGGGAAAATGCACTGTTGGTTAAGAGTAGTGAAGCTTTCTTCACATTCTATTTGTGTTGCCATAGCAACAGTAAACAACTGCTGCAGTCTCTAAGGACACTGTGAACCTGCAAAGTGCCTTTAGCCTCACAGATAACAAATAAGAAAAAGTAATGTTGTTTAGTTATTAAAATGAAAAACAACCTAAGCAAGGTAAAATAAATACATAATAGGACTATGTGTAAATATTTTATGATTTATCCTCATAGGATTACATATTTCTGGAAATACAGCTGAAATGTTCCCAAACTAAATTTGCACTTAAATGTAGCTGCTTGATTAAAAAGTATTACTCAGTTTAACATGCTGATTTCACAAGCTGTCTGCACTGCAAAAGTTACATTTTATATGTTACTTGAAATTGTCAGTCTCTAGTGCACATGAAAAGATACATATTACTTTTTGCAATATGTTATCTTTGAAGTTACCTCACACTCTGTGCAAACTCACTTGGTAACTGATAGCTATTCATTTAAAATATCAGATTAAATGCACCCTTAAAATGCTATTGACATTTTGACAAAATATAATCTGAACTGTAAAATGAATGACTTGAAAGAAGTGAAGTAATGCAGAGATTTCAAAGACAGTTCTTGACACTACAGTTGTTGTGTCTTTCGGCTTTTCCCGGTTAGGGGTCGCCACAGCGGAACTCTGGTCCGCTAATGATTGGCAGTAGATTTTACGTGCCTAGTTGCCGGCCCTGATGCACAACCTTCAATGAAGGTACGCCCATTCACGCATGTCTCCACACAGAAGACACTCTAGCTGAAAATTGAACAGGACAACGTCTTACTGTGAGGCGACAACGCTACCGCAGCACCACCATAAAAGTAAAAATATATATTCACAAGGAAGTATTAAAATTTTTAGTCTTCCAGTTAAAATAGCTTACTATCAACATTTTGTGATATCAGAAAGTTTGAAGAGTTAGTAAATTACTATTCTTTTTCTTTATAATGATTATTAGACAGATGTTAGACTCTGCTTTGTTTAATGAATTGTGACATATGTTTATGACGAAATGTGGACTCAGTTACTCATATTGGACTACACATTCCTGGAAACTCAACTGAAATGTCCCCAAATTACTTGTGAATTTAAATGAAATTGTCTGACTAATAAGCATAATTTACTTTAACAACCTGAATCCATAAGCTATCTGCTCTATATATTCTACATTATATATGTCATTTGCATATGACAGTCTCTAGAGCACATGAAAAAAAAATACATATTATTTTTGCAACATGCTATATTTGCACTAACCATACATTCTAAGCTAACTTAAGGTTACCACCTGTCCCACTTTGTGAGAGACAGTCCCTCTTTGGGCAGTTGTGTCCTGCAAAAAAATTGCAAAAATGGCAAATGTCCTGAGATTTTAGGGCAAAATTATTTCCTATATTTTATGTAACAGTTACATAAAACAGTTATTCTGTATCTGAAACACCTAAATGTTATACGAAACAGAATAATCAACTAAAATGCTACAAGAATAAGCTTCTGTTTAGGAAAGAAGTGAAGTTCTGTTCTTTGTACTGGTGGAGGGTATGCTTTGGCCTGCAAAATCTGATGTTTGTACCACAATTGTCCCACTTTGGGCATTTGAAAAGGTGGCAACCCTAAACTAACTCAATTGGCAATTGACAAGTTATTTATTTGAAACATCAGTCTAAATATTAATTGTGCCCTTGAAATATTGTTGCCAATTTGACAAAACCTGATTTTGGAAAATGAATGCTTTGAAGAAGTGAAGTATTGTACACATTTCAAAGACTGCTATTGACACTACACTATAAGTAGAAATGTATACATGCAAGGAAAAATTTAATTGCTTTATACTTTTAGTTAAAATAGCTTATTGCTAACTTTTTGCTTTATCAGAAAATTTAAAGAGCTAGAAAATTATTTCTAATTTGTCTTTATAATGTTTACTAAAGTGATGTTAGTCACTGACTTGTTTAATGGATTGCGAGTCATGTACAAGACGGACTGCTGAATGTTATTTCTGTTTACCTATGTTTGCTGAATTTCTTTTATTAGTACTGATTTAAAACAAGGGAAAGAAAGGGAAGGGAAATCTCTGTTTTTGGTCAAGGGAGGAGAGGTTTAAGAGTATTCTAACTGCCTCGAGAACTCTCTAAGATGCTCTAAATACTATTTGATTAATATTTACCTAAGGTAAGTCTTGATTACCATATATGTACCTTCACATTCATGCTAGACTTGATGTGATTACCCATTCTGGAAGCAGGAGGTGCCCTATGCAGAATGGGAATTGTCAGGGTGATCATAGTTCATTCTTAGACTCTGCTTTTTAAATCTATAAATATGTAAAAGCAATGCACACTAGAATGCAGGGCACCTCTACTCAGAGTCAGGATACCACTGATAAGCCATGTCTTTTCATAAGTGTAAGTTGAAGTTGGTGAGCTGAAGAGGGGGAAGTAAAGGAAGACAGTACACCTACAGTAAATCCATATTTCATTGGTAATCACTCATTGTCTCCTGCAGAGTGCTTTTAGTCAAATTATTTTAGTAATAATCTATTTGTTGTTGCCTTACTTAGTGTATGCTCCTCTGTTGCATTTAATTTATCCAAAATTACATATCTGACATGTTTGGGATCTCTTAAGGGTAACTAAAGATTGGATATTTTCTAAGTCAACATAATAATTGTTTACACTACTAACATTCCATCCTGATATATGAAATACTATAGAACAATAATAGAATAATATAGAATTGCATATCTCTTTTAAGAAAATTCTCCATATAATAATTTAACATATGGAGCTCAGTTGATATTGTTGATTAAAGGTATGAGTGATAATCCAATAGATCTATCTTTATCTATTGGATTAGGAGTGACTTTCATTCCATGTTTAATGGGAAATTCATATTTACTTGTATTTGATACTTTAGAATTAATGTTTTATAGAAGTACTTTTTTAAAGCCTAACCAGAATGTTACCCTACTTGTATTTAAAGAAGAAAGAACATTAAATTACACTCCCAAGTTTACACACATAAAAATAACATTCAATGTTATCAGAGAATATGGTATAACTACTATAATCAAAATAAAAAAAAAGAAGCAAAATGTTTCTTCCAACAATAACTTGAAATGGATTTAACATTCGTATCATTAAATACTAATGGCTTAAATAAAGCAAATAAAAGATCAAACTTACTAAAATATTTAAATCTAAATAAGGCACAGGTAGTATTTCTCCAGGAAATGTATTTTAAGACTAATTATAGCTTTATTTGGAACCCTAAGGACTATACCGTCTTAGCTCAACCTGCTATAGAACAAAGACAAAAGGAGTATCAATTCTCTGGAAGAAAAACATAATCACTTCAAAAGTTATTTATAAATATGAAGAAAAATATGGTCTACTAGCATTTGTTATAATTAAATTTAATAACAGAATATGGACCTTAGCTAATCTATGTTGGTTCCCAAGAATTGGAGCAGGAACAGTTAAAAATACCTATATTTTATTTCCAACAATTATAAAAGAAATCCTATACTGGGAGGAGACTTTAATTGTACCTTAGAAGCTTCTGAAACTACCAAGAAGTCTTTTCACATAGCAACTATTTCAAAATCCTTAAAAAGATGGATTGATTAATTTCATTTAAGACACTTTTAAAGTAAAATATGATAAATCTTTATTATTTTCCCATACAGACCATAGATTTGGAACACAAATCAAAACTGACAAATTATTTGTAGTTCAAGATTTACAAACAAAAATCCTCAACTTCTCAATAGTCCTATGCCCCTTCTCAGATCATGAGTCTCTGATAATGAAGCTCCAAATAGAGTTTAAACCTTTAATGCCCTCAACTAGAATTCCATCATAAATGATGAAAATTAAAGAATTCAGACCCTGGATGTTGTCAGAACTACAATTATTTATTGAAATTAATAATACAACAGAAATCAGTAGAGTCATGGTTTGGGACTCATTAAAAGCGTATTTATTTGGTAAGACCCTTAGCTGGTGCAAAAACAAAGTTAGAGAGTGGGAATCTGAATCATTAAACTTGCAAACTAGACTATTGACAGCAAAATCTAAAAAAAAAAATCAGAATTGTCCAGAAGTCGAAAAAGAAATAGAGGAATTAAATAAAAAAAATATAATGAAATTCTAACACACAAAACTTGTCTAGCCTTGGAAAAAATAAAAATAAACTCATTAGCCACCTTTCCCGGATATCTACATAACATATGTATAAGAATTAAAATACAATCTAAAGCAAATAACATTAGTAGTATATATCATGAAAAGAAAGGGGAAAAAAGTATCAGATATAGGAGACATCCTTGAAGCATTTCGGTTCCATTATATGGAACACTTCAAAAAAGAAGATTTAGATACCAACCAAATAAACTTAGATAAAAACCTTATCAATATAAAAAAAAATCTGAAAACTTAAAACTAGACCTACAAAAACCTATATCCTACAAAGAAATTGTTGACAAGATAAAACAAAGTAAATCTAACAAATCTTCAGGGATAGATGGTATAATTACACAAATTTAAAAACTCTTCCCTTCAACAGTAATCTCCTTTTTTCATAAAATTTTGCTAGAAGTCCACTCAGAAGCAAAAATACCACTCTCATGGAAATATTCTCTCATAACACCAATTCTAAAAGATAATAAACCATCAGACCTTTGCACCTCATACAGACCTATATCTTTATTGAAAAAATGATTACAAAATATTCATGTCAATCCTAGATAACAGAATGAACATCCCACTTTCAAAGACAATTAATAATGATCAAACTTGATTTTTATATAACAGGCACACACATGGTAATATTAAAAGGATATTTGCTCTTATAGATTATGTGAATAAAGAAGATAGAGAAACACTTGTAATCAGATTAGACATAGAAAAAGCTTTGATTCCCTCAACTGGGAATATCTATTTAAAACTTTAGCATTATTTAAATTTACTCCTCCCTTTATCTTATTACTAAAAAACACATATAGTAATAACTTAGCCTATATTAAATTAGGTCCTTTCACCTCAGAATCTATCCATAAAATTAAATGTACTAAACAAGGATGCCCCCTTTCTCCTATTTTATTTGCTTTGGCTATAGAAATACTTGCAGAAATAATACGCAATAATCCAAAAATAAAAGGAATAGAAGTCTATGACCAGTACATATCTAAAATAATGCTTTTTGCTGATGATATTTTATTAACCCTATCAAACTCCAGAGAGTCATTAGGAGAGCTAGAAGAAGTAATGGAGAAATTTTATAAGATTTCAGGTCTAGACTTTAATAGATCAAAATCAAAATTTCTATTTTTAAATAAGAAAAAAAACTACAAGTTACAGATAAATCCATCACAGGAAAACAAGAACTTACACTAAATTATTTAGGAATAGTGTTATGCAAAAATATAAATGAACAATATTAATAAATTATAAAAACATTTTTGAAACAATAGAAATATATATAGAAAAGTGGAACAAAATTATATTAACTTTTGAAGACAGATTGCAATTTATAAAAATGGTCTTATTGCCAAAAATACTATATGTAGCATTAGCAATAAGTTAATTCCTGAAAGATGCATTCTTAAAGAAATAAACTCATGTTTAATAAAATTTTTATGTTATTCCAAAAAGAATAGAGTAGCTCTAACCCATCACATTAGACCCTGGAAACAAGGAGGATTGAACTTCCCAGAAATAGAAACATATATAAAAGCATCTATGCTTAAAAATACAATAGACTTGATAAACACAAATTATTTTGCCAACTGGAAAGAATTAACAACAGCTATATTAACAAATTAATTTAATCTGTTAAAAAAGTAATAATAGACAAATCAAACAAACCCTGGGACATAATATGCATAAGTATACAATATAATATAACAAAAACTTCTAAAACAACACTGATTAATCATTACATCAATTCTTTTTTTTTTTTTTCAAATATAATTTTATTGAATTTTTCAAACTTTTCAAACATACAAAGGAAAAACTGTAAGTCATTACAGGAAGCAGTAAAGTATAGGTATATACGTAACAGTTAGTACAAAAACTATGCATTTATAAAACAGAAGTTATTTTACAGGGAAGCTTACATCTTAGAGACCAATATAAACAGTAAAGACCCCCAATAACCTATTACAGTCAAAGTCTAGAGATACAAATAGAAAGTGGCTTGGAAGGAAGAACATATGACTGTCTTAAGAAGAAAGAAAAGCGGTAAGGAGGGTATAACCATAAAAAACAACTATTTACATCATGTACTTCTATTTATACCATATTTACAACATATTTACACCATGGATGCCAGAGGATAACAAAATAATATAACAAAATATTTTGTAAAATCAAAAGTTACTGTGTGATGGTAACAATGTCTAATGGTTATAGGGCCAGATATGATACTGATGGAGGATTTCCTGGAATGTAGTGTTAGTGACCCACATTTTGGAAGATTATTTAGTTTGGATTAGGTCAAAAAGTCTACACCAGTAATTCTGAAAATATTCTTTTTTCTTTTTGTTATTATTGCATAACTTATGTGCAGATATATATTTGATTGCCATTAATGTAAAGTTTTCCCAAGTTATTGTTGAGGGATTGACCCAATTCTTGGCTATAAAATATTTGAGAAGGGCGCAGGCTGAAACACAGATGTGGCGATGGATACCCTTAAGAGATTTAGGAATTATATTTAAAATCATGGTTTGCCAAGAGAATGTGTTATTTTCATATCCCATTTTTTCCAACTGAGTTCTGAGAGAACACCAATGTTTGAAAATATTCTTACAGCTCCAAAAGATGTGAAGTATATCTACATGTGGGAGGGAACAGAACGGACAGGTTAGGTTTTTATTGTATCTGAATTTCAGTAAGATTGCTGGGATATAGTAGGAATTGTTGTTTATCATAAGCTGGGTGTAAATTAGGTTTTTGAAGGGGGTTAGATTCAGAGTATTATTGATTGCTTCACACTTAGACTCCATAGAAATTTCTCCTTGTATACCGTCCCAATATTTGGAAAATAGTAGTGAATGATCATACTTAATGCTTGACACAAGTTTATAGGTATTTGAAATCATTTCATTCCATAGGGAAAGTGATTTAATGATAGATTGTGATACTGTAATGTCTTGCTCCTTCACTCTATAGTTAGAGAAATTTTGTTTTATAAGTGAGCTAATTTGTCTTAAGATAGGATCATATTTGTTAGGAGCACCAAATAAAGTTTTGACTTCTGCAACATTTTTAGAGTTATAAAAGTGTCAAACTATGGCTTTCTTAACAATAGGGAAGTTTGTTAGATCGATCATTTTATTATTGATTTTTAAGTTAGGGTTTAGGTGAATAGGTTGGAGAAAGGGAACAGTATTGTGCAATTTTAAGGAGGTCATCAGAGTTTGAAAGATGTGAATTATGTTCTTTAGTGTAGGCAATATCTTGAACTTGTAGTCACCATCAGGTGCTAAAAAAGGGACAGCATATGGATCGCACCAGATTTTGATACAGTTTGGGTACCAAGATTCAGCAGAGGGACAATAACAGGCTATTTGAATTAGATGGCTAGCATTAATGATGTGGTAATATAAATTAAAGTCCGGGAGACTTAAACCGCCTTTGTTCTTTGGGGTAATTAGATTCCTGTATGATATTCTGGTTGATTTAGGGAACCATAAAAACTTTGAGATTGTGGTTTCGAGTTTTCTGAAAAAATTTTTGGAACGTTTAAGAAGATGGAGTTAAGATGAAAAAGGATTCTAGGCAAAATATTCATTTTAATGATAGCAGATTTTGATAGCAAAGAAAGATTGATGTTTTTCCATCTAGTTAGATCATTATTTATCTGATCCCAGACTCTATATAGGTTTGCTTTTATTAGTTCTTGGTGAGGGTGTGTGAAATTTATTCCTATGTATTTAATTGTATATTTGAGAGGAATGTCAGACAGGGGAAGTAATATTCTAAGTGGTTTGCAGGGTTTAATGGAAAGATAGATGATTTTGCAGGGTTTAATTTATAATTAGCAGTCTCAGCAAAAAGATTAATAGAATTTAGAATTTTATGAAGATCAGTATTGGGAAGCTCAAAATAGATGTTTAGGTCATCTGCAAATGCAGAATCATTTATATCAATGTTGAAGACTTTTGGGATATGGTGATAAGTCTTTTGTTTAACCCAGAGAAGGAAAGGTTCCAGATATAAATTGAAAAGATAAGGTGAGAGTGGGCAGCCCTGCCTAGTGCCATTGGTAATTTTAATAGGGCGTGACAAAGTTTTATTTATATACAGGGAAGTAGAGGCATTGTTATAAAGCATCTTAATAGTGTTGATAACAAGATCAGGAAAGTTAAAGAATTTCATGGTTAGGTAAAGGAAGTTTGGATCAATGTTATCAAAGGCTTTGGTAGCATCTAGGGTGAGTGCATAATGCGGGTGGTTA
The DNA here is from genome assembly GCF_019279795.1 of Protopterus annectens. Classification (NCBI taxonomy): domain Eukaryota; kingdom Metazoa; phylum Chordata; order Ceratodontiformes; family Protopteridae; genus Protopterus; species Protopterus annectens. The sequence continues at coordinate 123,058,496 of NC_056736.1, read as the reverse complement.
TCACTTTTTAGAAACAACATTAATGTGTTTAAGGTAAGAGTATTGTCACACAGCTGCCTCTGTTTTATAAATCCCAACTGTTCAGAAGAAATGACTGTAGCTGTAACTTTCTGAATTCTATTAGCAAAAATAGTAGATAAGATTTTGATGTCAACGTTAATAAGGGTGATGGGCCTATAGCAGAGAGGGTTGGACTTGTCAGAGTTTGGTTTTGGGATGAATATTGTTTTCGAATTGTTCATAAACTTATCAGTAATCCCTTTCGAGATGATATTATTATACATGGCAAAGAGAGTTTTAGAAAGGTGATGACTAAAAGTTTTATAAAATTCTCCTGTAAAACCATCAGGACCTGGTCCCTTATTTGATTTAAGTTTTTTAATAGCTAGCATTATTTCATTCAGTGTTATGGGGCTGTTGAGAAGAGTGTTTTGCGCGAAGGATAATTTTGGAACAGATAGTTCATTTAGGAATTTTTTGTGCATTTCATTTAGGGTCTGGTTTTGGGGATTATAGATTTCAGTGAAGATATTTACAAAAGAGTTAACAATATCTTCATTACTGTATAAGTTTTTCCCTTTGTATTTTATTTCATTAATATAGTTTGGTCCCTCTTTGATGTTTATGAGTCCAGCTAGTGTTCTGGAGGGGGTTTGGGCCCATTCCGAATATCTGCGAAGGAGTTTGAGTTCTACCAAGGATTGATTTTGTAAGTGAAATGAGTAAAATTTTTTTGTATCTCATGCAATTTCTTTTCCAGTTCAGGAGAAAAATCCTATTGTAGTTGTGCATCAGTCATCTTTTGCTCATTGTTGAGGTTATTGATGTACAATTTCTCTTTTTTTTTATAATAGGATGATTTTTGTATGAGTATTCCTCTGATGACCGCTTTGGTCATAGCCCATTGGATATCTAAGGGGATGGTGGATAAACAGGATTCTGCATCAAATTGTTTCAGATAATCATTAATTTCCTGCAGAACATCTTCTTTTTTAAGAATGTTACTGTTTAGTGACCAAGTGGGACTACTACCATTGTGATTCAGGTGGTGAGTGGGATTAATACAAAGAGAGACATTCGAGTGGTCAGATATACATTTAGCCTCAAGGGCAAAGTTTGCAATTTTACTTGAAAAGATATCAGAGACCAAAATATAATCAATTCTGGACCAGACTGTGTGCAAAGCCGGATAAAACATGAACTTATTTAGCTCTCTGTCATTTTCAAATATTAAAAATGGGGCAACTAAGTTAAAGCTATTTATCAAATCCTGAATAGATGCAGTTACTTGTGAGGGCTGTTTCCTGTTTTTATTTGAACTATCATTCAAGGAGTCCATGAATGCATTCCAATCACCAATAATGAAAAGATGATTAGGAAATTGAAGTAGTAGATTATGTATTTCATAGAAGAATAAGTCCTGGTTTGTACAAGGGCTATATAGGTTTAAGAAAAGTATAGGGTATTTTACCTGAGGTTATGAGCAGGAAAATAAAAACCATCTACCATTCAGGTCAAATTTAGTATTTAGCACTTCACCAGAAAAGGATTTTTTAATTATTATTACAGTGCCTTTCGATGCAAGACTATTCCCTGCTGATATCACAAGTTTAATCCAATTTCTTTTTTTAATATTATCCCATTGAACATTTGTCATATGGGTCTCCTGTAAAAAGACAATGTTAGATTTATCCTGAAAAATCAGGTGCATAACTAGTTTCTTTTTTTGGTTTCTTGAAGGCCATTTACATTCCAGGAATTCACACTAATCACCACAATTAGATTCAAAACGTAGATATATGCTAGGATAAACTAAGAATAAAACCCTACTAGGGACGGTGCAATTAGTAAACACATTTGTTATATATGACAGAAAGTGTAATGTGGTAATAAATTGTATTCTGCCATCCATGCTCCTTACCATAACCCCTGTGCCTAACCACCTGTCTCCCTGAGTCATTTTTGAGAAAGTTCTAGATAGATATAAGTGATCTGTTTTTAAATATTTTCCCTTATGAAGAATAATACAAGAACAGAGCAGGGAGACATATAAACTAACATCAATAGTCCAAGCGCCAACAAACATTGGACAACTACACCACCATGCCACTCCCAAAAATGTTAAGGAATATAGAAAAACATATGTACATAGAATGGACAGTTAAAGGCAAAGTGACGTTCGAGTCAGGAGTTAAAAGAGATAATAAAACAATACCACCATAAGAACATAATACATACAGCATTTTTTTAAATTATTGACTTAAAAAATTTCCATGTAAATAGGCAAGTGAGGTTGGAGTAATATAGACAATAAAAGCTACTAAGTAATTGAAACCAACACACTTTATAACCAGAGCTATTAATAACCATTACAGCAGATAGTAACGCAGGTTCTATTTATAACTGGCATAGCAGTAAGTACCATAATATCCTAATAAATACATGTTTTACCTATCTAGATATCTAACTGGGTTTACTACATATGCATTACACACAGAATTACATAACAATAGGATTAGAGAAGGAAAGACAAAAACAAGAGCATTGATTGACACCTAAGCAGTTAATTGGATTTTCACTAAATGCTGATCACAATAAACTACATAACTCACATATCATCACTAACCGGCAAAAAGCACAGTTTAGCCAGCCTTTTTTGTAAGAAAGCAAGTTTTAGCAAGCCGGCTAATTAAACCAAGCATAAGCATACAGCATATCGAGCTCACTATCTCTGTAGATCCACCTTCAGAGAACAAGACATCCATATCCTGCACTTCCAGTAAAGAACTGGAACATCATGATTCATCATGATTGAATCATGGTGAAAGTAGTCAAAATGCTAATTTGTGTTACCATGCAACAACAGATACTAAACAGGCAATTGTCTTTAGCTATCTTTAAATAGATAAGCTCTAACTGAGCATACTGCTCTAAAGGGAGGTTAATGAAGGTGGTAATTATAACAGGAAAAAATTACAGGTTAAATATATACGTAACTTTTGACAATTGAATAGGCTTTTTATTTTACTCACAGAGTCTGAGTTTATATCACTCAAACACACACCTAAATACTAAATAGAAAACTAAATGTGAACACATAAAATATTGTTTTTGAAAAACTGAAAAGCACAGAAAAGCATGTCTGAAGTATGGCATTGTAATTTTGCAACATGACCAGCAGATGGCAGCTACTATACAGTTTGTTATGAAAGACTTCTGACAAACTGATGTACTTGTATTGCTAGAAAAAATCTATATTGTAATATATTCATTATTTAAAATGTCTTCTTCCCTAGGCTCTAATTCATGATATTAGCATTCCCAGAAATGCACAGCTTCTTCTTCTTCTTCTTCTGCGACCTTTGACCTTGTGATGTCATCGGCCAGTGTTCTTGTTGAATTCTGGGTAATGGAATGTTGAAACTGCCCTGGGAGCTTAGGGAACCCTTGTGGAGCTCTAAATAAGGCCTCAACAGGCCACAGGAAGCCTTGTGCACTGATACAAATGGGCCAACGTATTACTGAAGAGCTAGAAAGGAAAATAAAAACAAACAAAAAAAAAACGCCAGGACATCCAGATGGTGGTAAAAATAAGCTGGGAAGATGACAGGGTAAGTTAGAATCAGTTAACAGTGTTAGAAAGCCAGCAGAGATAGGTTTTTGTAGGTGTATTCATCTTGGTTATACTATTTGTTAGTCTTAACAATAATTCATAGCTTTTAAGCATATACTGTATTATCTTGATAATATTATTTTACTAGCTTTAACAGTATAGCTAGTTAAGCAGGTAGTTCCTTGAAAGCTTGCATAAATACTTTTTTTGCTTCATCTGCAGAGTGTACTAGGAACTTCTGATCCCCATAGCTGAAGGAGAGGATGGCTGGGTATTTCATCTGAAAGCGTAATTTTTTTTTTTATTAACAAAGCACAAAAAGGAGCTAGAGCTTGTCTTTGAGCCTTAATTGGCCGGGGTAAATCCTTGGCTATTGTAATCTTGTGACCTCTCCATGAAATGTTACTTTTCTTTTTTGCAGCCATGAAGAGTGTGGTAACATGTGCAGCATTTAGTAGCTTTGCATAAATCTGCCTAGGAACACCATCATCTTGTGATCTTCATAATGCTCTATGAGCTCTTTCAATAATAATTTCTTTAGCTAAGATTTTATTTTCAATAATGTGTTCAAAAATCTCAGTTAGTATGACTGGTAGTTGGACTTGGTCAAACTTTTCAGGAATGCCACATATTAGAATGTTGTTCCTCCTACTGCGTGCTTCTAAGTCTATTATTTTTTGCTGTACGTCACTAATAATTTTGTCATTTGTATTTACTTTGGTTTGTAAATCTTGTATTTGCTTTGAATTCTCCTCAGTTTTCTTGTCAATAAGATTAATTCTGGATGTAATTTTGTCTAGATTAGAACCAAATGAATTTAATTTGTCTGAGAATAATTTGAAATCTTCATGCAAGGACTGTAATGCTGTTTTAAGGTCATCTATTGAAAGAACAGTCTCACCTTTAGATTTAGCAACTCCTTTATTTGAATCCTGTGTTGATTTATTTATTCTCTGCCTCTTAGCTGTTTCATCCTTTTCAGGTGATATTAGAGAAGAGAGTTTGGTTTTAGAAGTTATAGCATCCATGGATTCTTGTTGGTTAGCCATCACTGGTGGATTACAGTGTAGGTTTAGACCACAAGGGAGTGACTTAAAGAATTCTCCTTTAACTTTTCTTGTTTAGAACTCAGAGCTCAGTCCTTCAGAGAAAAGGATGCCACCATGTGACTGCAGCCTTCAGCCAGTCACTAGAGGTAAGCCCTTGCAGAAAAAATGATAACATTTTACTTTTTAGAGCTAAATGTTGCTATAGGTCTTTTCCATGAAGTGTAGTTTAGAAGAAATACTCCTTTCCTGTTCAATTTGGTGCCAGATGTAGGGTTTTTTTTTTGAGCGGATAGATTTGGTTGATACAGGAGCAGCAGAATGTGTGTGTTCAGTGCTCACCGGCCATCATGAACTCTCCCATTACATCAATTCCTTTAGGAAACTTATCAATGCAAACATAGATCTAAAACTTTGGTTTGACCTTTTAACCCCATTTACCATCACTAAGAACTTTCCTCACTAAATACATATAAGGAAACAATAACCTCCTGGGAACAAAATGGATTCTTATGTTGGTTTCAATCTGTAAATAAATTAAATGTTTTAGATATACGTATGATAAAAACTGCTTAAAATATTCCAACAGAGGGCTGGTTAATCTTACAAAGCATTCTAATGTACACTCAGGATTTATGCAGATTAATTAATAATTCCTCATTTAAAGATATTCCAAATCTAATAAGTTTTCTGTATGAATTTATATATAATAGTTGTGAAAAGAAAAATTCCATTTCAAATCTATATAAAGAGTTAATAACATATAAAACTATTCCCAAACCATCATACTGGCAGTTTTTAAGAAAAGGTCAGTCATTGCAGTTAAAAGAAGAAATTAAAATGATTAATTACACCTCTAACACACATTATTGGAAATTATTTAACTGGAAATACTTACATAGAGCATTTTTAACACCAGATAGAATTAAAAAGATCAGGACTACTACAAATGTTTTTTGCTGGAGGTGTGAAAAGTCAAATAAAGCAGACTGGATTTATATTTTTTTATGAATGTAATAAAATGAAATCATACTGGAATGGAGTCAATCATTTTTACAAGCTTTATTTAATGAATCCTTTACCTTAACTAAAATATTGATTTTACTAAATATAAATGAAGGTCCCTACCTTAATAAGACAAATATATATTTGTTATGGACAATACTTGTTATATCTAGGAAATGCGTAACCAGAAGGTGGAATTCAAATAGACCCCCGACCTTGGAAGAATTCTGCACTTTACTGAAGACAACTGCATCGATGGAAATAAAAATCAAAGAACTATGAATCTATCCCAGGCCATTGGTAAATAATCCTTGGAGAAAGTTATATCTTTGTTGGACACTCTGCAGTAATCAATATTGTATCTCTGATAACTGATCTGTTAATTCTATATTTAATAATATACAGTGTATATAATTGAAAGTCAGGTTATTGTAAATATTGAATATAGTTGTTTAAAATGATATTTAAAAATATTATGTAAATGTTATTTTAAATGAAAATAAAATATTTGAGGAAAAAAGGAAATGTAAGTCCTCTTTTACTGGAAGAAGTATATAGGAATACAATTGTGTCCACCTTTTTTTTTTTTTCTTTAAGAAAAAGAGAACCAGAAAGCTGACTACAGTGGGTGTTTCCATGAGTGGGATGCAAGTCATATCAGTCTTTATGTGCAAGTGTATGCAAGTATTTATGCATGCCAGCACGTTAAGGTGCATGTGCCTGAGTGTCTGAAAGTGTGCGTGTGCATGTGTGTATTCTTGTGCTTCGGTCCCTGCAGAATACGTATCTGTCAATAATACCTGATTTTGCTGACTGTACCTGAACTGAATGTACCTAAAATTTTCCCATATTTTTGTCCTCCAAAAAGTTTTGGTTTTCTTGTAAATCAGTGGTGATTACAAACAAGTCAATAATACCAAACATTAGAGTCTAGTACTTATTGTTCAAAACATGCATGCTTATGCAAACTCCATGGTTTGATTAACTTTTTAAGTGAAATAGAGTAATATTTAAAAATTGCCCCAGATTCTGTCCCTACAATATTTTTGTTTTTGTTTATAATTTTTAAGCAAAGGGGCTAAGAGCTATGCATGGATCAGTACCTCACAACTGTCCCTAATTTTACAGAATGTCTCAGATTTTGCCTCATATTTTTTGCCTTGCCCCTGCTTTTCTATTAAATGACATAGACATTATACTTTGATACTTATTGTTCAGAAAATGCATGTTAGTGCAAATCATATTCATCTTCTGCTAACTTTTTTTTTAATTGAATTAGAATGATGTTTAAAAATGTCCCTGATATTGTTCCCATTTATTTTTGGCTATTTCCAGAATTCCTGTGCAATCCAAAAACTCACCCACTTATTAAAAAATAGACTTAAAATGGATAAATCGACAACAGATATTACAAAAGGAAGAAACAAAATGTGTTTTAACAAAGTTTATTCATGTGAACCATTACGTACTTTTGTCTTAGCAAAGACTTCTTCAGACTGGTTCACTAAAATGTATAATACCTTATTCTAAATTCTACAAATCACATGAATTCTTATATTACATTCTATAAAAATTAGACTCAAAAATAAAAACTAGAGTAAACTCATGATAAAACAAAATGAGCAGAATTCATTAACAGGTACATGAAGTATTGCAATCATGTTGGAGTCATGCAGCACCATCAACATGATAGTGCACTAGTTGATATTCATTAAGTGGCTCTACACAATGTGTAGAGCAGACAGTAAGGTCTTTCGGCTTTTCCCGGTTAGAGGTTGCCACAGCATAACTCTGATCATCTAATGATTGGCAGTGGATTTTTATGGTGCCGAGTTGTCAGCCCGACCCCAACCTTCAAAGAAGGCACACCCATTCATGCATGCACCTGCCTGCATGTCTTTTTATATCACTTGACCACAGGGAGGACATGTAGACTCCACACAGAAGACGCTCCAGCTGAGAATCAAATGGGAGAACCTCTTGCTGTGAGGTGACAATGCTAACTGCTGCACCAGCCCAGCCTGTGTAGAGCAGACAAACAATGACAAACAATAGAATATGTTAATTAAACCATAAAGGGCTGAAGTACATGCTAATTAACCAATCCAATATGGCAGAGCTATTCAGGCAGCTATAAAGCAATCATGTATGCTTGGTGTTGGCTTTCCCATGTGCACCAAAACCTTTTGGAATACAGGCATGATTACACTTAAAAAAAACATATTAGGTGTTGCTGCTACTATTATCATGCTGTATGTGCAACACACTTTAAATCAAGGGGCTCCTGCTGCTGCTGCTGCCAGACCATGACCTTATCATGGACTGCATGAAATATCAGTTGTTGACATATACAAGGTGGACAGGGAAACACTGGAAGAATAATGCAACCTCTGCCACTCCCACCTCAGGTCCCAAAGAAATTGTGGAGTACCTATCCCAGTGGAAACAAAGCTATGTTTAGCATAATGTATACTAGCTACAGACAATTTCCAGAGACCCAACTGGGATATATTAGGGGTGTCACAGAAATCAGTCTCTAGAATATTACATCACCTTTTAAATGCAGTTCTACTACATACAAGGGAGCATATCTGTTTACCATGAAAATCGCCAGAGAGAGCAAGAACCATGCAGGAATTTTATGCAATAGCATGTGTCCTGGATGTTCCTTGGGCCATAGATTGCACACTCATAGAAATAAAGCCTGTCCTGGGGAATGAGGTACATCAACAGAAAAGATTTCCACTCAATAAAATGTCAGGATGTCTGCAATGCTCAAGGGATCATCTACAGTGTCTGTGCAGTTAACCTGAGCAGTTTCCACTTGTGAGCTGCACACCAGGTGTGCTATGGTTGACATTTCTCGAGGGTATCTAATGGGGATGCAGGTTATCATTGGTGTCCTGGCTCATGACACCCATGAGACACCTACACTACCCATCCGAGCAAGCAATCCAATGAGGCGCATGCTCAAACTAGGAATATCATTGAACATGTGTTTGGCTTGCTTAAATCAAGGCTCCAGGGTCTAGATACATCAGGAGGTGCACTGCATTATGACCCAAAAAACTGTGCTGAAATACTTACTTTCTGTTACATGTTACACCATAGAATTCTCAGGAAACAGCTTCATCAAGGACAGCAAGGGGCAGGACCAAAGTTTCAAGGACCATAGGCAGGGCCAGTAGCAGCAGCAGCTAAAAATGAGGAGTCTGAGGAGAACCATCAGCTGTAGATGGTGCTGGCAGATGGAGGTGTGCACAGTATGCCCTGGCTAAGAGGCAGAGGATAGAACACACACACACACACACACACACACACACACACACACACACACACACACACACACACACACACACACACACACACACATTCACTACCTATCTCAAAGTCTAATATCCCACACACATACATAAAGGAAAACTGATAGCTTTTAGACACAACAACCTTTACTTAACCATCTAGTGGCTGTGTTCTGATAGCATCAGACAAGGACAACCCTGAAGCACAAAATTTTTACTGCAGTAATGGCAAGGGTAACAAAAAAAGTTAAATAACTGATTATTCTGAAAGTAAAAATATGTATGTATATACATGTATAGGTATATACAGTACATGCCTCAAAGCAGCACCTTTTGTCTGATGTGTACAGTTATATCACTAACATCTCCTCTGTAAGAAGTTTGCAACAGAACAGGTATGTGTTAGAAACAATAGTTTGCATCAAACATTTCAGATGAATACTGTCCATAAAACATGGAACAGGTCAATTATACCCATATTTGCAGAACAATAACCAGAAGCAATTAACTAATACTTCCAATGCTGTAATGACAATACTAAACAAAATATGATGTTGTACAATAATATAGCAGTAAACTATTCACAAACTGGTAGGAACAATAAATCGACAACTTTAGCTATGCAATACATATTAATAAATTCAGTTGTGTGAATAAGCAAGTATCAGCTATCCACAGTGTACATCAGACTAATATGCAACCCTAAATCACAATGACATGTGCAAAGGGCAGAGCGCAACCATCATCATTTGCACAGGGTGGGGTGGATGCAAGACAGACACCAAAGATGTGAATGTGTGAAAGTAAGAACCACATGTATCTCTCAGAGTATACAGAGTTCAGGACCAGTCACAACAGATGTATAGCACTTAGCAGTGTTGTTTATATAGTTGGCATGTGTTTAAAGTGGTATTGGCAAGTGAATTTATTTCCTATGTCTGAGTGTCTTCTTGGACACAATCAAGTAGTGTGCCAGCACTACACCATGGCAACTTACACAGATATCAGCAGTGCATGCCAGACTACTCAGATCAGCGTTATTACACCTGACCATGAGAACCACTTCTGCCATGATATGCACTGATACTTCCTTAGACCTGGCTAGAAGTAAGTGTTCTACCTGAAATGAGCAAAGTCTCATTAAGGCTATGTCCAGAATCATGTCTCCATGGACTACCAAACCTGGGTGTGGAACTGCAATCATGAACAGAGCAGTAGATGCAGTATCACTGTGGCAGTGTGATCATGCATGGCCATGTCTGTTAACACCAGAAGATGGAGCAATGGCCATGACCATTGACACCAAAAGATGGAGCAGTTCTCTGGGCACATAGATGAGCACCCTCACCCATCAGATGTTCCATCACAGACACTACCCAATTGAGTGCGCCATTCATCCTGACTAAGGAGTTGCCCACATGGTTCAAGGAGCCTCCCATGTCAGAATGCATAACATTCAGTAGTTTCACTATCTCCTCTGAAGCCCTGGTAGAACATGGCTGTGCCTTCACTACAGTCTTACACATACATTTGGTGGCAACTAAAGACACACCAGACTTTACTGTCATATAGACCTGTATTTACTTTATATGAAGTATTGTCAATAAGAAAAAATGTGTGCTTACCATTTGCACATAGGCTGGCAGCCTGTAACCCAGACATGCCTAGTTTAGGGAATCGAAAGGAAAGAAGTGTGCTAAGTATCCCAATGCAACTGAAGCAAGAAAAAGAGAGGAGTCCCCTTCTCAAGTGAAAATTAAAACGTTTCTCTTAAAGTTAGTGAACAGTTGGCTGCCTCTGCCCCAACCCAAAGCAAACTCCATTTTTTTGTGTATGACTGGAGTCTGATTCACACACAGTTTTATATACGTGTGTGTGTGTGTGTGTGTGTGTGTGTGTGTGTGTGTGTGTGTGTGTGTGTGTGTGTGTGTGTGTGTGTGTGTGTGTGTATATATATATATATATATGTGTGTGTGTGTGTGTGTGTGTGTGTGTGTGTGTGTGTGTGTGTGTGTGTGTGTGAGAGAGTGTGTGTGTATGTGCATGTATGTGTCTGTGTGTGTGTTTATATATTTATATGGGTCTATATTAGTTCAATTCACTTCAGCGCAGCACTGTTCATCCAAAAAAAAACATGGAATGTTCATCTCAGCAATAGATTTACACATGGAAAGGAAGTAGGTCTTCAACATAAGGAAATTTGCCCTTTTCCCCACTGTAATATGATCTTGGAGTTGGTATATATAATTAGGGAGGTGGTAGATGCAGGCCCCATCTAGGTGGGTTTAAAACACTCCACTGTGTGTTACGGGGAAATGTTGGGCAAGCAGTTACTTTCTCCATGTACTGAAGTGAACATTCAATGTTTTTTCTTCAATGAATGGAGGTTCACTGAAGTGAACCTTTGATGAACTATTATAGACATATTATGAAAGACATCTGAGATACATACATGTAAAGATATAAGAATAGCACTTTTTCTTCTTGCATACCTGGAAGGTCATCTTGCGACACTTTAGGTCTGTCATTCTCATCTGCACCAACATCAAGGAATCTAATGGAAACCTCTGCTGAGCTATCTTGATTTCTGACAGTGGACAGGAACTCCTCAGTTTCAGCTAGTGGTGGCCCTGTATCATGACCACAACCCCATAGCCACCTGTTCCCGGGCAATTGCAACAGCTCTGTGGTGGGCAGTGGTTATCATGTCAGTCATCAGGTGTCTTACTTGAGTGTAGGATCTCTCATGCCCTCTGACAGCATTAATGCCATTGACCACCTGCTGCCATATCCTGTCTCAGGTAGATTGGTCACCTCTATGTCTCTCCAAGAGAAAAGTTCCACGTCAACATAAGGCCTGCATAATTATCTTACTTGTTGCAATAATTCAAGGTGTCTTATGTGGTACAAATGCTATCTTGGGTGCCATATACCTGTATGTGAAGAAACAGAAAACAGGCAAACAGAAATACATTGTTACATATACTATGAACATACAAGACAGTTGTCAGCTCAATTCTATGTGACAGTATGTAACCAATATGTATACAAAGAATTTCTAAGTATTAAGTGCCCACCCATAACTGCACATGAGTTAGATCCCCAACCCTCCACCCAAATCCTCATCAGCCCCTACCAACCCAACATTAACCACAGTTCCCTTCTACCCAACCCCCACACAAACCTTGCCCAATACCCCTGCATCCAATCCAAACTCCACCAACCCCTCATCTCCCAACAACTCCCCCCAACAAAAAAAGAAGTATATATTTAAAAACAAAATATCAGAACAAACTTTCTAACATTTCTGTAATGTAAATAACATGGATGTAAAACTTGTAATACATTACTGCATTAACAATATAATTGCAACATTAGAAAGTAACACCACAAAATGTTACAGCTGCCAAACCCATCACTCTGGAGTTCAGTCTGGTAGAAATACAAATGGAACAACACATTTTTATTTCCTTGCTAACACAGATAAAAACACTAGGCCATACAACATACTTACAATATAATACTCTACTAGAATTGTGAAAACATGCTTGCAGAATAAAATAAGTAATAATAAAGTGAGCATATAGCAGTCTGTAGCATGATTATAGAACTGAAGACATGGCTATGGCAAAAGGTAGAGAGAAAAGTAAATAAATCTAAAATTCTACAAAATGCTTTTCAGCAGGCAAGGCACTTCACAGAGCCAGCCTTGTGAACACTGTGATTATGCAAATGATGTGTTAAGTAGCTAGAATTCTTGAACAACAAAAATTTCACTAAGTATTGGGAATGTAAACATAGTATAAGGAACTGCACAGTTACAGGCACACACCTTAGCAATGCAAAGACCAGCACTGAGACATGTGCCTGTTAATAGTTTGCAGGTGTCTTTGGTTAAGTTGACTGCAGGAGCAATCAGCTTTAACATTCTCCCCTCTTTGCTACACACTTACTAATGGTGTGTCAGAGAGAAGACACTTAAAAAGGGCTACAAGTATATTGACTGATGTAGGGGAATGACAGTGCAAACATTCAAATGCTAGCTTAAATGACCACATGGCAAACAGAAGGAAAGGTTGCTCATATTAAAGGAGTATTTTAATGATTGCTAAAGATAACATAGGGCATGAAAACAGATATAGATTTGCTATTATGAAAAGATGTTTAAGCACAGAAAGCACCAGACAGACAGAAAGGGATACACCTGCAGTGACTGCAGTCTTTGTTTAATATCATATGAGTACATGACTCTACTATTTGCAATATCACAGTCATGCAGACATCCACAGACAAATGTGAAAGGACAACTTTCATAACTTGTTTCTTTTGCACTTTCAATGTGACTTGATAAATTGTCACATTATTATTATATCTAAACTCTTTTTCAACTTACTAATATATGTCTTTACCTGTGACAAATTTGGGAAGCATGGTGAAATGCTTTCTTTCAATGCCCTTGTTGAGGGTTCATCTCCCTGTTGCAATGTATCACAACACATTTTGTCCAACATGTGCATGCAAATTTCATTATCCGCAATGTTTTTTATTTGATTCTTTCTTGTATCATTTGCACACTGCTTGACAGATTGAACATAACTTTCACTGTTTAAGGAAAAAGGTGAAAAATTTAGTTTAGGCTGTCATAGGTAAAGTAAACCAGACTGATTACATTGCGTGGCCATCAGCACTCTGGATAGTACTCAGGGAAGAAAATATACCTGACGTTTCACTTTCTTTGTGGCACAAGGTATAAGTGCAATGAGTTTGTAGATAATGTATAGCTGATGAATGGTTGGAATCCACTGACATAGAACTTTTACAGAGAATTATCTAAATATATATTTCATCACATTTTGTGATGTCATTTTGTTGTTTAAAAATCAACTGTTGTCACTATTGCTAACAGCATATGATCATTAGTCTGTCTACTGTAATGTAATATTACACAGATCTGATAATATGTTTCACAAAGTACATGTCTGATGTTGCAAAGAGATGTGAGAAGGAAACATTTTTCACTTGAATGCACTTATGGCTCAGTTCATTGCTTCATATACCCATGCATTGCATTTCATTCACTATCTATAATTTCCGTAACATATATTACCCTTCTAATGTCTTTTCGATTTGTTCTTCACTTGGCATTTCACAAACAGGGTTCATTTCTTAAAGAAAAAAGTGAAAAATGCAGTTTAGTCTGTATAAGTTTTCTCAAAAATGCCTGGCAGTTTTGTACATCTGGCAGCACTCTGGAGAGTAATTATTCCAGAAAATACACTTATCAGGTAACTTTCTCTGTGGTGCAAGGTGCAAATGAGGTGTATTGATAGAAATAAGGTACATGAAGCATTGTTCAAATCTTGTTTACAAAACACATTTCCATATTTCACAATATTTACTTTTCATTTGTAATCCAACATTTGCTCTCTACTTGGCATCAATCAAATAGGGTTCACTACCAAAGGAAAAAAGTGAACATTTTAGTTTAGGCTGCTTTAGGGAACTCAGTCATGCCTGGCAACAGCGTGCTGTCTTCAGCCTGAGAGGAGAAATCCTAGCTGTTATAAAGCTATCTCTGTAGCACAAGGTGTAAAAGCAATGAGGTTTAATAAATAATACAGGCTATTCAGAGATTGAATCTAACTACAAGATACTTTTTAGAAAGAGCGGAACAAACACATTTCTCAGAAATTTTTGAACAAGACTGTAACAGTAAAGAAATTTAAAATGTTAAACCTGTTTCTTGCAAGCAATGTATCAGTAAGACTTGTATAACGAAAATGTAATTTTTAGCATATATGACTAATGTTTCACATATATACACAAACTAATGTATGTCCACCTTCCTAGACATGACAGTGGATATAGTTCATATAAAATTCACTTGCATATGTATGATGGACACAGTACTTTTGCTGTAAGCATCACGATTCACCACATATCCCAACTATGTGTTAGGGACTGTTATGATTTCTGAAGTATGCATGTAACATAAACCAGTCTGACTTGATCATCACATTCAGCTGCATCCATGTGAACCATAATTACTTGCAATAAGATTTACTTTTACAAAGGAATGGTTGGTACTCCAACACCGGATAACAAACACATACACATATAGGCCTCTCTGAGGTGTATCTTTGCGCATTCAGATATCAATAAATGTCAACTTTCCAGAGTGTCAAGTTAGCTCTCATGTGGTAATGTCAGTTAATACATTATGTTGCACTTTTTGCCTCCTTTATCCCATGGGTTGAATTCCCAGTGGTTACAATATTACAGTACTATTTTAACACAGAGAAAGCTCCAAACTGATAATATGTAGAATTCAGCCATCTTTTGCCTTCCAAAGAAAACCTTAGAAGCCATGCCAATAAGTGTGTCATTGCTGAAGACTGGAACCTTTGATAATGGGTGGAGCATCACACATGGCACAACTCAGTGCTATGTTTCACACCTTTACGGCTATCTGCTGAAGGTAGTGCTAATGTGTCTGCCAATGGGTTCATCTGTTTCCAGTTGCACAAATGCAATTGTCAGGACTTTGCATGCTTGCACAATACCAATGATACTCAAGATCTGAACTATGAACTAATTCAGACATAATTTGTAAGCTTGATTTTTGTAGACATGGCTGCTGAGGGAGAGAATGGTGCTAAATTTAAATCACAAAGGTGGAGTGTTGAGGATTCCAGGATATTTATGGCACTCCTCATATAGTGTTACAAATGTGAGGTACTGCAACGAGATTATACCAGGTCTCAGTATAAGGTTCAGGCTTGGAATAGCTTAGCCATGGCTGTCTCTACTGCAACTGGCATTCTGTGCAATGGGGAATAGTGTAATCACCAGTATAGTGACCTTAAAAAGCACAAGCAGGACCACCTAAGATGATGCTGAAATTAGGACTAGGAAGACATCTCCAGTTGTTTAAGTATAATGGCCTATAATCTGTCTATGATAGGGCAGTAATTATCTAGTCAGCCAAAGCAGTTACTCATAATGCTTTTATATGTATTTGCCTTCTTTTGGTTATTTGCAGCTGCAGAAAAGATTGCTGCAAACTGTGAAGTGCACCACAAAAGATTAACTCACCTCAGAGAGGTCTGAGGTAAGTATGAATCAAGTAAAAATGTTACGTTTATTCCTTCAAACACTATCTTTTTGAGCAGGCATACCTCATCATTCATATCAAGCATGCACACCTTCCCCAATAAGTGTTACTACTTACATTAGGCAACTAGAATATCAGCTTTATTGTGTAAGGTTTCAGGACCCAAAGGCAGCATACTGTTTTTTGTTTTTACTTGATAATTATTTTAAAATCTTAACTGTAGTCTATCAGGAAAAATTGCACTATGGTAATTGAAATTGTTTAGTTAGAATGCATACTTCCAATCCATCATAATGAAATAAAGGCAGCAATTTCTTATATCAGATCAGTGGTATTTGGTATTTAATAATACATAAATACCTTTCCATCACATATGGATGTTGCATCACTCAACCTATCCACACCCCCACCAAACTCTCTACCTTACATTACATAGTACCTACCTGCCATGTCTTCACACATACCTCCAGACCTACACCCAGAACCTCTAACAACCAGCTACCACTCACTCAGAAAACACCATTCATCCTAGGACTTCTTTTCCTAACACTCACATGCCTAAGCAACATCACATCAATATATACTAACACACCACTGGAAAACACATCATACCATACAACACATACTCACACAAATACAAACTCACACACACACACTTCCCTATCTCTTCTACTTTATTTAAAGACAACTTAATACTACATATCTACAAATCTCACATAACATCATACATTAAAAAATACCACTTAAATCCAGCAAAGGCATATTACACACTATTAAACACATAATGTTAATCACAAAAAGTCTACTTACATCAGGAGACATACACCCAAACCCAGGGCCACAAAACTCTCTACTCTCAGCAAGGCAAATCTCTGACCTTCTGATTCTTAGTATCAACATCAGAAGTATCTCTAACAAGCTCCCAGACCTACATGCATTAATAGCACACTACTCCCCAGACATACTATTACTGAGACATGGCTAAAACCTAGCACCCTAGACAAAGAAATCCTCCCACCAGGATATAACACCTTAAGGCTGGACAGAGTAGGCAGGAAGGGAGGTGGAGTTGCTATCCTCTTCAGAAATACACTGAATACCAATCCTCTATAAACCTCATACCTAAATTTCAAAATGCCAAAACCCTAGGTTCAACCCTAAACATAAATGACACAAAAGGTATCAACATTCTCTACTGTTAAATTACCCCAGGTAATAACTTTTCCATCATTAAAGAAATCTTACAATGGGCCACAGACAATCTTCTTCAAGAAACCATCATACTAGGTGACCTAAATACTGACTGGATAGCCTGCACCTCTAACAACCCCACTAACCATGTTGATATATCTAGTTTTTCCCAACTTATTGAAGACACTACTAGAGTCAACAAAAAAAACCCATAAACAATCTATTCTAGACTAGACTCTAGTCAACTCCCCCAAACACAATTACCAGACAGGCTGCCTTCCAGATGGTCTCAGTGACCATCTCCCCACTTTCCTCCTACGGAAACATACCAACATAGCCAAACCCATCATTTTTAGACAAGTCAGAGATGAACATAAACTAAATACACAGGAATACAACACTATTCTAAAACATAGTAACTGGAAACCATTGCAAACCCTAGGTTTAGACCAAGCAGTTGAAAACTTTAACAGTATTTTCATCAGTGGCCTAGACAGAGTTGCTCCCATTAGGAAAATCAGAGCCAAGGTAAACTATGCACCATGGCTAAGTAGGGAAACTAGAGCCCTACTAAAATTTAGAGATAAAGCCTGGAAAAACTGGAAGAAGGATAATACTAACCTAGCCAAACAAAACTACCTACAACTTAGAAATCAGGCCAAGAGACAAACCAAACTAGATAAACAAAATGACTTCCTTGATATACAAAATAGACACTCAAATGATCTCCAAAAGTTTTGGTATGCTATCAACTCTGTCCTAAAACCAGGCAAAACTACCACTCCCACTCCTAACTCCACCAAGGACAATATGGACATAGCCTCCCAATTTAATCAACACTTCACTGAATCCATCCTAACTTTATCCTCCAAAGTATCCAGAAACAACCCTACATATAACCCAACCAAATGCCCTGAGAATATCCCACATTGTTTTCTCTCACCTGTACCAACCTCCAAAATTAAGAAACTCCTCCTAAAACTGAAACCAACCATCTTTGCCGCCAACAACCTACCAACCAACTTCCTAAAAATAGCTGCTCAATCCTTATCCTACCCTATTTCTATTCTTATCAAATGCTTCATACAAGAATCTTACATCCCACAACTATGGAAGATATCACATATTATTCCACTTCATAAAGGTGGAAATTCTTATAAATACGCAAATTACCGCCCAATTGCCATTTTATCTTGCTTATCTAAAATACTCGAGAAATGTAAACATTCTCAAGTGATGCATTTCCTAAACTCACATAATCTCCTCTCCCATACACAGCACAATTTCAGGCAACACCACAGAACAACACTCACTCTGCTCTCTTTTAGCAATCTAGTCAACCAACAGTGAAATAATAACAACTTTGTATCTGCAATATTTCTAGATCTCTCCAAAGCACTTGACATGGTCTCACATTCCTTACTACTCGACACCCTGGCATCCCTATCCTTTGCCTCATCCACTATAGCATGGTTTAAAAGCTATCTGTCTAAAAGACAACAATCTGTCCAATGACAAGGTGTACTATCACCCTTACTCCCAACTACCATAGGCATACCACAAGGCTCAATATTAGGCCCACTTCTTTTCTCCATATATACCAATAATCTTCATACCACCACACAGCAGGTTTCACTTATACAATACGCAGACAATTCAACTTTTATTTGTTTGGCACCATTAAGCAACACTCTACAACAACTCACTCAGGAATCTTTTAGCTCTGTCGAAACATGGATCACTCAACTCCAACTTATCCTAAATCCTAATAAAACTAAATTGTTACTTTACACCACCAACAAAACCATGCCTACCTTTCTATCATTCACTATCTCCTCCAAAAATGGCACTATTATCTCTCTCTGACCACACAAAACTCCTGAGCATTGAAATTGACAAAAGCCGACTATTTGACATCCATATTTCGCAAACAATCAAAAAGGTCCATAAAAAAATGGGAACACTATATAGACACAGAAAATCCCTTACAAGACAAGCCCGGATTACCCTTGCCCAAACCCACCTACTGTCCACTTTAATGTATGCCACTCCTATCTTTACCCAAGTCAGAAAACCTGACCTTGCCAGACTTGAGTCATGTTATAACAAAATTACCAAATTTCCGAATAACTCCACCTTTGGATCCCACCACTACCAGGCTCTAAGGGAACTACAATGGTTAGAACTTCCCCAAATACTAAATTACTACCAGCTAGTTATTGCCTACAATGTTGTAAGACATCCTGAAAAAACCCCAGCACTAGGCCAACTCCTCATCCACTATAGTACAAATCGTCTTCTCTGTTCATCCGACAAATCTCTACTCTATATCTCAAAGGCTAACAGTACCACAGGAAAAGCTGTGTTCTCTCACACCATAGCTAGAACCTGGAATAACCTCCCTTCTGCTCTGATTTCTGCCTCAACTCTTACCCATTTTAAGAACTCACTTAAATCACACAATGGAAAAGTGGCTATGCCCTTGTATCACATAATTCCTTCTGTTCATTCAATATAAAACTCACTGCCTAGTTCAACCACTGTATAACTTTTTACAGTCTTATGAAACTCTAACTGCTTATGGAAATTGTAGACTTATCACATGAATATCTATGGTTAACTATGTTTTATTCACTGTATATATATATATATATATATATATATATATATATATATATATATATATATATATATATATATATATATATATATATATATATATATATATATATATATATATATATTGTTTATCCATATTTGCTTATACAGTATTTTTTCATATTGTTTTTCATGTATTTCTTCATATTGTTTTTTATGTTTTTTTTTCATATTTGCTTCTTCAAAATTGTTAATAATATTGTTTAATTTTGGTACTCACTATGGAGCTCCCCCCCGGGCCTTCGCTGAAAATGGACTTGTTTCCAGTTGGACTATCCCAGTAAACATATATAAATAAAAATAAAATAAAATAAAAAAATGGTAAATTATCAGAGTTATTTATGTATTGCCAAATAAAAGTTTGTTTAAAATATGCAGCATTGTTATATGACATGTATCTAATTATCTCCTATTTTTGTCTACCCCAAGCCTTGTCTCTTTTTATGGAATGGTTATAATTTATTACCAATCAGCTTTTTGTATAACCTGCTGAGGAAAAGTAATCATCAACAGCCTTAGAGAAGTACACAGACCACTGGTGCTCGGTCTGCCATACTTTCATAGATGGCAGCTCAGACACCCAGCACGTCAGGGTCACAAGCTGACAATGTTGCCTCCTCAGTCCCTATATTACCTGTTCCAAGGATGTCAGGTATCTCTGCCCCAGCTGCTAGTGCAGTGGTACCCTCAAGGAGCAGTACTAGTGGAGGTGGTGATTTTGTCACCCAGCAGGAGCTGACAGGGATGGTGGAGGATATAATAGAGAGGGCACTCAGTACACATATTAGCAGGGTTGAAAGGTTCCAGCATCATATTCCAAAGATAATGGGCAGGATTCACGAAGCCTCCGTGTAAGAGTTATAACTCTTACACGGAGGCTGCAGTTAAACGGAGTGATGTCAGCATGCTCTGCATATTCATGAGAGCATGCTGAATCACACCTAAGTCTAACACGGTCCGTGTAAGACATGTGGGGGTGTGTCCGTAGGCTGAGCCCTGCAAGCGGACACGCCCCCAGAAGTGTAAAAGTGCCCAAAGTAGACACCCACAACAGAGTCCACGGAAATGTGAATAAACACAACACAACACATGCCCCTACAGACTATGAAACATAAAAGAAATATAAATAAACATGTCATTTTTATTTTAAATTGTAAAAATGTTTAACTGTGAGTGCGCTCGTGTGCGCGGGCGTGCCCGTAGCACAGCTACAGTTAGCAGTCAATGGGAAAGCATATAAGAACTAAATATGCAAAATAAGCCAGGAAGCAATAGCGTAGCGGTAAAGATGTCGGCTGCAGAGCAGGCATTCATAGTTCGAGCCCTCACAAGACCATTTTTTTTTTTTGCAAAATAAGCAGGAAACAAGTCCCTGACAAATATGTACACATAAAACCGCAATATATGTAAATTGTAATGAAATAGCCCATATATATTGAAGAAATGTGAGGTAACAAAAGACTAAAAAATGCCAGATGTGCCCATAGCTGAGCTACAGTTTAACAGGGTGAGTGCATGTGCCCGTAGATGAGCAGTGGTTTAACTGGTGCAAAATGAGTGCCCGTAGTTGAGCATAGGTTTAACACGCTAAATATATGTGCCCCTAACTGAACTGAGCGGAATATGCGTGCCGATAGCCAAATGAGGCTTAAAGCAGCATACCCGCTTATGCGGAGCTGCACGCGCAAACAAGCTAACCGACGGGCAACGTTGAGCAAGCCGTATCAAAACTGCCTTTACACAGACACACCCCTCAGCATGTCTAGACAGTCATGAAAAATAAAAAGCAGTGGTCAGGTTCGAACCCAGGATACTATACACCATAGTCAAGGTACAGAACCACTAAGCCATGACAGCAGTACCTAGAAATGCAATAATAGCTAATATATAGGAATGAATACAAACTACAGCATGACAATGCAGGTTTACTGAAGTTGATACAATTCCAAAATGGCCAATCATAGATATGTGCGGGAAAAACGGACTATATAAGCCCCATAGGCGGGAATACACAGCATAAACGATTGTAGAACAGACCTGCAGGCAGAATGTCAGGTGTAGGAGAGGATAGTCACTTTCGAGCGCAGAGGTGGGGTGTTGAGGAGTTCAGGTACATGGCCTGGCTCCTAGTCCACAATCATGAGGCCCAACTCATGCAGGGCCAGGTCCTCTGGGGAGCGTACAGGGCTGAGGCGTGGGACCGGTTGGCTCATGAACTCACCAGTGCCACAGGGATTCCAAGGACAGGTGAGCAAGTCTGTCACCACCATGCGGACCTGAAGAGACGCAAGCAGGACCAACTGAACCTTTGGATCCAGGAGGCCCGGCAATCACCTAATGCCCCACCACTGAGTAAGTAACAATTAATTATGTATGTAAAAAGTTAAACTAGCTGAAATTATGGAGATGTGTATTCCAATATTACTTCATTTATATTACAGCTGCAGGTGTCCGTTCTGCGAACCGCAGAGCCTATGGCGATAGGCTGGTGCGGTTGCGCCACCAGGCAGGTCAGTAATCCACTACCACTAACTGTAAAGAAATATAAAAGTATGACAGTCAGTGAAAGAGTGCAGTGTAGCCAGTAAGGAATAGAATCTGCAAGTAACAGTGTGAAAGTGTATGCAAGTATTGCTTGATTACAAGAGTTCCCAGCCTGTAAATGTAAACTAAACATGAAACTGTCCAACATATATTCAGAAATAAAAATGCCCTGCCTGTAAGAAAATAGTACACAACCTGCAGCAGGATGTAAAGTATAGCTGCAGAAGATGATGAAATCACATGTGTGAAATATATCCTTGTGGAAATACTGAAACATGACAGAAGTGAGACTGCTGGAAAGTATTGTAATAACTACTGTTAAAACATGGCAATAAAGCCTAGAAGTACCATCCTGAATAGTAACATGAAAGCAAGTGAGAGAGTGTGAGAGAGTGTCATGGATCCAGCAATACAGTAGTAATAACCCCTGAATAAAGTATGCTGCAGTCAAGACAGAATTAAATGCATGTGAGACTCAGAACCAAACAGCAAAACCTGTGCAAAGTGTTGCTGCATGTGGAATGTGTATCCCAAAATCTGGATATGTTGCTCCCAGTCTGAAATACGCAGATAGGATGATTGACTGATATACCAAACATCCACACTTGTCTACAGGTATATAAAGCAAAAGGAGCAGGATGATGTATCTGAACAAAGCTTGATATGAATGTGTATGAAGAACACTAAAATGTATATTGATGTTGCAGTAACAGTCCTATCAGCAAGGTGAAGTAGTTAACATATAGGACACTGTAGTTAGAACAGTAGTGTGTATATAACTGTAGCTATTAGACATGTACAGCATATGTATTGGTATTCGAAGGTGTTAATATTACCTTATTTACCCCACCCTATAACCACCTATAACCCATTCCACGTGAAAATGGTATGTGCAATCACAATTAACACCCCTGGACGTTTGTCCTGTTGGGCCATATATATTTGAATGTCTGTTGATGCATCTGCCCTGTTCATACACCCACACCTGATGGCCTGTTGCCATCAATTATCCCTGCATGTTGTTGGACTGTGTATTTCTGTTCAAATTATGCATGTGTTATGCACGCTGTTCAATGGTGGGAATACCTGGATGTTTGGTTAATGGGAATACTAATGCATGCTGTTACAACTAACTGTGAATGGTATTATATGTCACTAACCCAAACTGTCATGACATAATGCAAAATATAGAACGACAGGGAAGGCGGGTTCCAGCGGACCCACCTCTCCCACCTCAGCTGGTGAGTGCACCTGGCACTAGTGCAGAGTCCGGACCCTCCTCCGGTGGCCCTGTGCCACCTGCGGGTGGAAGCGCTGCAGGGGATAGGGCACGCCCCCCCTCTGCAAGTGTGGCCGGAGGAGATCCACCTCTCACCCTCCGTAGCGTCTGGACTGTGGTGCGTAGGGAGATTCAGACTCTGTCCTTGAGCCCCTACGCCAGCTCGAGGCACGGGTGGCGCAACTAATGGGCATGCCCATTGCCCCGCCTACACAGCCCCAGCACAGCCCCATCCTGGGCAGTGAAGGAACAGTGGCAACTGCCTATGGGTGGGGATATCAGTTCCACTGTTGCCATCTGTGGGCTCATGGGCTCTGGACATCCCAACCTCCATCCCCGTCAATTGTGTAACCCCCCCACACATGTCATACACCGTCCCTGTATGCGTCTTGTTTGTCTTGTCTGTTTACCTACCCAGCCTACCTCCCCAGCTGAACCGACTTCC